>NC_141088.1:42201068-42261068 GCF_041138505.1 Cibotium barometz
CTATATTTATGGAACATTTTATGTAGTGGCTTGGTGGCCGTCTCCTTATCTTGTACATAAAATGATGACACACATATTTATTATGCACATTTTTTACAGGGATATATTTATTCAAATGGTTTGTTTATCCCCTAGTAGAAGGCCCATATTAATTCATGCATGACACTTTGCTAAAGTCAAGGCCCAAAGATGGTTCACATTACTTCATGCATGACACTTTCCTAAAGTTTAGGGACAAGGCCCAAAGTAGAGTGTAAAAGTCATTTTTGGCTCACAAAATAATATATCTAAATACACTTGCTTGAAAGCGTGAGCCATCAAGCAAGTGGGGGGAGATTGTACCCAATGTGTGTGTCGTGCATCTTCTCTTCTTTCATGTTCATGCAAGTTTATTTCTCAATAAGCTATGGTGTTTTAAGAGAGATAGAGTGAGCTTTGTCCATTATTTTATTGAATTTGTACATGAGGACCATAACCCTCGTGTAACAATGGTACCAAGGCCAGTCCCACATCCAGAACTGCTGTAGTACCGACCAGTTCTTGGTAATCATGTCACGTGCTAGGCCAAAAAGCTAGTCCTTGATAAGCGTACCACTTGCTGTGCGCAAAGAAGCATCGTAGAGAGGCGCTGCACAAATGTGGTGAACCACTCCTCGGTAAGTGTGCCACGTGCTGTGCAAAGAAGCATCCCAAAGACATGCTGCGCGAATGTGGTGGGTGCCAGTCCATTCTGCAAAATCAAGCACACCTGACGGTAGCTAGGTACATCTTAGAACATGCCCACAAGGTCCTAAGGCCCTGTAGAGTTGCAAGGCCATTAGTATGAGCAAGTGAGTAAAGCCCACAAGCTCTCTCTCTTCTCTTTCACCTCTTGGATTGTTATGGGAATATATTTTAAGCCCTCTTAAAAATATTATTCTACCCTCTTAGATAATTTGGAGATGCTTGGATTATCTTTGCGTCAAGTCAAATCATATTAATATCATGGGTGATGCCATTATAAATATTAATACATTTGGTAGATATTGACGTATGTTTGGGGCCTCCAATGTTTGTTTCAGTTGGTTTGTATGGAAGGGTGATTCTTGGGTTACTTATGCCTGACAAACATGTGTGTGGTTATGATTTGTATACTTATGAAATATTTGTTTACCAATTTATTGTTGGTTATTTTACAGGTGAAGAGGACTATGAAGATTGAAGAGAATTCGCACATATTTATTACTTGGCACACCATTTTTGTAAACTAGCTTTGTATATACATGTGCTAGCTTGTGCACATTTTGATTTATTTGGAAAGCCTTAGTCTATGAAGCATAGACTTGAAATTTAATATTTTGTAAAGCGTGATATGCTTTAAACCCTAGCCTTAATTTATGGGCACTCTATTTTGAGCATAAGAGAGTGTTGTGTAAGAAAAGCACCTTATTGTATTTTAGGAGGCTAAGGCCTAATTTGGAATAAAGTATCTCATAAATACTCATGTGTGAGGAAAGGCTTGTGAGCTCGATTCAAAGGTTTTTGAAGAGTTGCACTCCATTATCCAAGGGGCAAAGACCAAAGGATCAAGGGGTGCAAACCACTAGAAAAGTGGTTTTCCCAAATTGATAACCTCTCTATGATGGATTGAATCAGCTTTTGAAGGATGTTTGAGCTCAATCTTCAACTTGCTAAACCACTGCTCTGCTCTGCAGCAGCAGAGAAAAATCCATAATGAAGGGCCCTTGTTTATCTTCAAATCAATTAGTGTATATGGGAAAATAAAAATAAGAATCGGTAGGCTAAATTTATGTTTTTTGAAATTAAAGCTCAATTAATTAAGCTTCTCCCTTCTTTTCTCTTCAGCGCAAAATTCTCCCTCCCTTCTCTTCAATTCGAACAGCTGCTGTTTACTGAGAAGAGATAAAAACACCGTTCCCTACTTTATAAGCTTTACATAAAGCTTTTTTTTTTAAAAAAAGAGGCATCATTATATATATTCAAAATTTTCTTTTATTTTATTTTTTCTCTTCTTCCTTATGGGAGATGGCGCTGAATCACGCTGCGCGGGTTCAGTGAGAGAGTTTCTTCAAAAAATCTTAATAAGCTTTGCTAAAGAAAAGCTTATAATAAGCTTTATGGTATAATAAGCTTTCCTAAAGAAAAGCTTATAATAAGCTTAAAGGTATAAAGCTTATACAAGCTTTAAACGCTTATCTTTAAAAGGAAAGGGAACTCAAACAAAGTAAAAATTCAGACTTTCAGATCTCTCCACATAAAAATTTCAGAAAAATATTTCACCTTTTCTTGTGAAAAATTGAGAGCCTCTTGCAATAAAATTTTTGGACATCCAAGAGCATTAAAAAAAATATCGACATTCGGAAATTCTTGGAGAACATTGCCTAGAACAACCATTTGGCAATGAATTTAAAAGCTAAGTTTTCCATCTCCATTTATTTATTTGCATTATTAAATCACACTTTCTTTATCTATTTAATTGCAATGGCCACTCTACCTACACAACCCACTATGCAAGAGCAAATCTTAGCATTGCAAGAGCACATTGCTCTTGATGAGCGTGAACTCCGATGCAAATTAGAGCGTCAAGTGCAGCGTTCCAAACGGAAAGTGATCATGTTAGATGCACCGTTAAAGCTACCCTGTGTGCTCAGAGTTCTTGGAAAGACTCACGAATCAGCTGAAAGGCGCGTTCACTTTCCAAAATTATGATGGGGCAAGAAGGATGCACGAGTTCTTATTGCATGGATTAGCCAGCTTGATGACTATTTCTCTAGCAAAAAGTTATCAGCAAAGGATAAAATTAAATATGCTTGTAATCACTCGATCATCGAAAGTGCTGCTTTATGGTGGAATGCCATCAAGCAGGGTAAACATTGACCTTCAACATGGAAGAAACTCTTAAAGAAGCACTTTTTACCATCTCAGTACAAGGCTAAAGCACGTCAACGATGGGATGCTGTACGCCAGATTGAGAAAGAGAATGTCCAGGCTTATATCGATAAATTTTGGGACAGTCTTTTAAAGGTTCAAGTAATTGAAAAAGTCAAGGAAAAAGAGCAAAAAAGAAAATTCATTGCTGGACTTAAATCTACCATTAGGGCTGACGTTAATATGTTTCATCAGCATGCTCTTAGTTCTGATATGGACCTCGCTTTAAATTCTGAATGTAAAACATCTACTTCTAGAGATTTCAGGATGCAGGATAAATCTTTTACAAAGTCTACTAAACCTTCTTTCCCTTCTAGTACTTTTGATAAATCGAGAATGCACAAGGGTAAAGATGTGATTAAAGGAGATGCTCGGAAGGACAACAACAACAAACCCTCGAATGGTGAACTAAAGAATTGAGTCTTCAAATGTTACAAATGTCACAAGGAAGGACACCTCGCAGAAGACTATCCTAAGAAGAAGAAGAATTTTGAATGGATGGCTTGACTCAAAATTATGGAATAAGATAACGAGGATGATTCTTTCAAGAAGGAGGGTAACTCTGAACCCGATTATTTGGATGACGGTAAGTTTTGAATTCATGCTTTATTGAAAATTCAAGGCAAAATAAAAGGAAGATTAATTTCTCTATTGTACGATGACGGTAGTTGGCATGATTTCATTTCTGAAAAAGCATTGAAAGCACTTAACCTAGATGCATCGTACTCTAGTTACAAAGTAAAAGCTACATTTCAAGGTACTAAGTACAACTACACAAAAAGAGGTTAAGGATTTAGAATTTGAAATGGGTTCACCAAAAGAAAAGAGAACATTCCTAGTCACTCCTTTGCAAGGTGTGGATGTCATCTTAGGTATGCCATGGAGACATGAGCATAATCCCTAGATTGACTACTATGAAATTCATACCATATGGTTAATAAAAGATGACAAAGAAATTTTTCTCCAATGTTAGACCAAGGCTGACTTAGGACCATTTTTGACTCATACCCAAGCAAAAAGAGCTATACGAAAAAAGGAGAAGACATTTTTTTATTTTTATCAACCAACTTAATTCTCAGAATGACTCCAAATCAAATGTGTCTCTCATCTCTAAGTTCTCTACTACTTTATGGATGACTTACCTCTTGGATTACCCAAGCCTCGTCCAGAAGACCATAGGATGAAAATAATTCCTAGTAGCTCACTGCCATGTAAAGCTCCTTATCTTGTCAATATGCTTGAGTAAAAAGAGATCCAAAGGCAAGCTGAAGAACAATTAGAGAAAGAATTGATTAGACCTAGTAGTTCTCCATTTGGTGCTCCAGTTCTTCTCTTTAAAAAGAAGAATGGAACACATCGATTATGTATCGATTATTGTGCACTTAACAAGATTACTATCAAGAATCGATATTCGATACCTCGAGTGGATGACTTTCTAGATAAGCTTAAGGGTGTACAAGTATTTAGCAAGATTGACCTAAAGTCCGGTTATCATTAGATTCGAATAGACGAAGGAGATATCTTCAACACTGCCTTAGAACCCAAACTGGTCATGAGTTTCTAGTTGTGCCATTCGGTTTGATTGATACTCTGGCTATTTTTAACATAATGATGAATAGAATATTCTTGAAATATCAAAATTTTGTTGTAGTGTTTTTCGATGATATCTTACTTTTCAGTAAGAATCGTCAAGAGCACGAACAACATTTACAAAAAGTATTCTCACTTCTTCAAGAGAATCAGCTCTATGTCAATTCTAAAAAGAGCAAATTCTTTCAAGAAGAAAGTGAATATCTAGGACACATTGTTTTTGCTAATGGCATTCGAGTAGACCCCAAAAAGATCAAAAGCATTGCTAATTGGCATAGACAATGTGATATTCACGAACTCTAATTTTTCCTTGGATTATGTAGTTACTATAGGAAGTTCGTTTAGAAATTTTGCATACATTGCACATCCTTTGATCGAACTTCTTAAGAAAGCTAGATATTTTGATTGGACTAGTAGACACTATCATTCCTTCTCTGAACTTAAGAAAGCATTGACCCATGCACCAGTTCTTACACTACCAGAAAAACACAACACTCCTACTCACTCACTCACATCTCATGCATAGTGGGGTTATAGCATCATAACCTTTCTATTCAAGGGAATACCGAATAAATATATGTTTTTTTTACCTTGGGATTATCAATCGAGGTGCTTTGTAGTCACTTTTTTTGTAAAGGATATGAGCCTTGACTATTGGTTAATATATAAAGTTGTTCCTTTTTTCAAAAAAATATAGATCGTGTATTAGTTGCTTTCTTTTAACTAAACACTTTCTTTTTGTAATGGAAAAAATTGGGGGATTTTTCCCTATTCACCCTAAGGGGTTACTTTGTGATAGTTTTTGTATCACAATACGATGGGGTTGCTATTTTAAGATTGGAAAAAGAAAGGGTTGTGATGTATCCAAAGAACTATAATGCTCATATTTAAAATTTAACTAGGCATCATCACTTAAAGAGTCTTTTATAATGTGTTTCCATTGTAGTGTATGGTTTTCTTAAGTAACAACGTCTTTATAGCTAATGTAGCTAATATTATGGAATTGCTTTGCGTGATAGTAAGCCACGATTTAATGCTTTACAAAGTGATGATTAGATGTATTCAAACACAGGGAGTGAATCATGGAGTGTGACTCATCTTGAAAGGCTTGGGCACACTAAATGATGTTATCCTTTTCACCACACTATCCCACACAAGGTGTAAAACTTAACTTAGGTGACCCTAGTGAGCCCTCTCTCCTAGCACATTAAAAGAGGGAAAAATTAAGTTCAACATATTTGTTGAGATTTGTAAGCTTAACACCCAAACACTTACTAATTAGTATTGGTTCGTGAAGATAGCTCTTCAAAATCTCTTCTTTAAGATTATGTGCATCTATTGGCCAAGTCAAGGTCTATTGAGGAGTAAGAAACATGGAGGACTATAGACAGCCTAGAGAGGGAATGTATTTCCATGACTTCGGTTGTTATGAGGTAAACTATTAAGGGGTAAAGTATGTTGCTTCCTTAACATTGCATCTTGGATTTTAAAGTTTAGCTCAAGTGTCAAACATAGATAGAAGACTATTATAGTTCTTACTCACATGGAATGTGGTATGGGACACATGTGGTAGCCATCTGTGTGTATGGTGATGTATAGGCTTAAAGACCTCATACTCGGGTGCTAAAAATACTCTAAATTTTTCTCTAAACATTCCCTTGTGAATGTTTCTATCATCCCTATGGCCATTTCTTGTACTCGGAGCACTTTCTTCATTCTTAAATTTAAGGTGATCTGGTCCGTTCCACGGATTGAATATTCCTCTATGTCTTCACATATATCCTCCTTGGGCAGCTTTAGAATACTACAACTTCAAATATGAAAGATCTATCTAATGCTATGCCCAGTGTATTATTGGATTCATAGTTTGCCAACCTTCTTTTGTGATGTCTAGTTAGAACCCTATCAACCCCCCTGCTTGCATCAAGGAGATTGATTGCAGCCTGCTCTATTGACTGTACATTTTCCCCCTAGAATTCTCATCAATTTATCCATAGTTGTTTTCAAAATAGTGCTGAAGTTAGTAGAGAAGAAAATGAAAAATCTTTTGATGTAGAAATCACAGAAACAGATAGCAAAAGGACCACTTGTTTTAGGCATGCATGGTTTTTTATGCCACATGTGATTCCTTTATTTATTTTTTATTATTGTAATGTGATTAAATGATTTGCATGATCATGGGCAACTTCTAAGTGCATTATATGGCTGCTTTGTATGTTCCATCATCGCCTTACAATAGAAAAGTGCCCATTCACATGGGCAGGATGACAAAGCACCTTATGGTAGGTTGGGTGGGCAAAACCATGTTAACCAACACCTACATTTTCAGTCTACGCCTCCTTGACCCTCCCCCCCATCTTCACTTCAGCCACACCCCATCACAAGAGCCGCTTCTCTCCTCCACTCTGTGCTTGTTGGTGTAATGATGTGGGAGCCCGAACCCATGTAAATATAATAATCATAGGCTATGGGCTAAACAAAGAGGATAAGACCATGGGTAATGAGCTTAGGCCAAGGCCAAGTGTGAGTGGTATAAAGGATAAATTTGTAAGTTTACTAATCATCATTAATTATTACTAATCACAATTATAGCTTTTCAAGATTCCATGGCTTTATTGGCCTCCCTTTATTGAAGAATGTTGACCTATGCCCATGCCTACTCCATGCTCTAAGTAGCCCCTCTCTTGCAGTGGTATTAGAGCCTTCCCTTGATCCTTTTTTCCCCAAATTTTACCCAAAATATTTGCACATTTTCATTGAATTTTTAGCCTTTCTTTTGTGCTTGGAAACCCTAGAAATCCATCACATTATGCCTCCATCTTCACATGTATGCTAATTAGGGCAATCAGTGCTTGATCAACTGGATCACTTTGAACTCATGAAGCCCTACGAAAGTAGGCGACAAAAACAACAGCCTAGCGACAAAATTTTGAAAATCTCCATGCCCTAGCTACTGTAAGCAAGATAATAATGGCTTCTCTTAAGTGCTTGAAGGAGTTTCTTGCATTTCTTGGTGGTTCACCTTGCATTTTGGTGGGTGAATGGAGGGCTACAAAGTTGCAAATGAGGCATCACATTTTTCATCATAACAGGCTTGAATCTTAACCTTCTTCAAGCATTGGAGCTTTCCAAGTACCATTGGTGAGTTTCTCTTCCTCATCGGGGAATTAATGAATGATTTCTTGCAAGTTATCACATTGGCATGCTATTGGAGTCATTCTACAAGACATTGATGGCATTATGCAAGTCTTGCTCTCACATGAGCCATTGGCCAAACCCTAGGTGAATATTTTGGGGATTTTATGCCAATAAATTTCATGCATTTTAGGGCTTCTATGGCTATATACATGCTATTGATGATTCCACATGCTTGATTTCATGTCATTTTGATGCCCTAGTTGCCATTCATAGTAGGTAGCCATCTACATGCTATGGACATGCCTATGTGATGCAAGAGATGGAATGAACACATGTACTTGATTCAACATCCTTGGGAGCTATATGGTGATGTAAAACAACATGAGTCCATGCTAGTTGATACATGATATGATTGTATTAGCATGAATTCATGCCATACTTTTAAGTGGCTTCCTCACAACTTGGAAGTAATTTTCATTGAGAATCTACATTGGAATCAATTCTCTTTTCATTACTAGAATCTAGAATAGGAAGAGGGTACCCTTGGCATGTGGAGAAGAGGCTAAGGGGGAGCGCGTCTTGAATCCACCTTGCTGTGATTACCATGGGAAAGTGGTAAGGTGGAGGATTAGGTACCTAAAGTGAAGAAATGGCCTTTGTTGCCATATATATAGGCAGTGATGTGTGTGAACACACTTAGGACCGCCGGGGCACTTTTTTCCTCTTTAGGAGGTTTTTTCCCCCGGCTTGTATATACGCCCATTCTTCTAGGGCTAACTTATCTTTTGTACATTGACACAATCTAATATACTTTGTGTTGTGTGCATTCTTGCTGCTTCTTCTCTCCAAGCTTTGTGTGCTTTCCTGCAACCCTAATTCCAACAATTGGTATCAGAGCAGGCATCGGCTCCCAGGGCTACGCCGCCGACACCCTCCGACTCACGTTCTCCGATTGAGGTGAGCTTTCACGAGCGCTTTGCAGGTCCCTAAACTCTACGAATAAGCCCGTTGGGCATTGCGTTCTCAGAAATCACATCTGAGGTCGTTTCGGGTTCCGTTTTTGCATTGCAAGTTTTGCACAGGTGTTTTCGTCATTTTCTGCAGAAATTTCGACAGTGCAGTTTTCTGCAAAACAGGCATACGTATTCTATTGTGGACCATGCTACATAGCACGAGTTGTTTTCTGTTCAATCTTTGCTTCATTACAGGCAGCTTTTGCATCAGTTTCAGTCAGTGGCCATGGTTGATAACAGCACTGATATATTTCGCATGTTGTCTGCTGAAGACAAACTGGATGGAGACAACAACTACCCACTTTGGGCATACATGATGCAGCATGTTTTGGTTGCAAAAGGAGTGTGGAACATTGTGCGGGGTATGGATGTATGTCCAGGTTCTGTGGATGTAGGATCTGTTGAGGATGTTGCAGGTTCTAGCAGCTCTACTGTTGCTGCTGTTTTACCCACTGCTGAACAAGCTCGTTGGGATGGTAAAGATGCGCAGGCTCATGCCTTGATTGCACTTTCTGTCAAACGTAACATCACCCCACATATTCGTTCAGCTAAAACAGCAAAATAGGCTTGGGATATTCTAGCTGGTTTGTATGCAGGTTGTAACGAGGTAAAAATCTCTTACCTGCGTAAAGAGCTAGAATTGAAGATTATGCAGGAAGATGATGACATGAATGTTTTTCTTGCTGAGATTAAAGATCTCAAAGAACAATTAATTTCTGCAGGTGAGATTATTCCCGATCATTCTCTTGTGCAGACCGTTCTTGATGCTTTACCTGAGACATATCAGACTTTTACTTCCACGTGGAGACTTCTTACCGAGGACAGACTTGATGCTGTCAAGTATGATACTTTAGTCAACAAGCTCTTGCAAGAAGCGCAGTCCAGGCAAAACAGGGCCAGGCAGCGTGCAGTTGATCAAGCATTTATTGCTACCCAGCAGCAGCAGAGAAGAAGTGGTAAGGCAGCCCCTTCCACTGTTTCTTCTCCTATTAGTAGGTCTGCAACTTCTTCTCCTTCCACAGGTAGCAACAATAAGTCTGAGAAGGCTCTTGATAAAGGCAAGAAAAAGACCAGGTGCAACTATTGTAAGGCAAATGATCATGTCATTAAGAATTGTCCTAAGCTAAAGGCTAAAGAGGCAAAGAAGAAAGAGTCAAATGCAGCCACAATAGCGGATGCTTCTACAAATGCAGATTCTGCAAATGTTGTGCAGGATACAGAATGGGCATTTAGCGTGTATTGCCAGTATGACCCATCTGTACATGATGCATGTTTGGCAGTTTCTGTTGACTCTAATGTATGGTATTTTGATAGTGGTGTTACAAAGCACATTACCTCACATCGTGATATGTTCACTTGTCTTGAGGCTCTCTAATGGGAATACTGTCACATGTGCCAATAATGCTTCTTACCCAATGAAGGGCGTTGGTAAAATTATGCTTACTGCTGCAAACGGCAGCGCTTTCACACTTTCAGATGCTTTGTATGTACCAGGGATAAAGAAGAATCTATTGTCTGTCTCTGCGCTTGCTAGACTTGGATTTGTAGTCAAATTTGTGGATGACAGATGTACTGTTTATGATTTGACTTCTGGTGATACGATTATTATATCTGGCACCTTGTTTCGTGGGCTCTATAGGCTCAATTCTTAGGACAAGTGTGTGGAAGATTCAGCAAATGCAATTTCTGATGAAAAGGCGGTTTCAGATGCAAAACTATGGCATGCTTGTTTTGGTCATCTAAACTTTGCTAGTTTGCTGCGTTTGCAGAAATTTGATATGGTTGCTTCATTGCCCCCTCTTGAGGCACCATTGAAACATGTTTGTGAAGGCTGTATTTTGGGCAAAATACAGCGTTCTGCGTTTCCAAAAACTGTGCGGGCCAATCCTCACAAATTGCAACTTGTACATAGTGATGTATGTGGGCCTATGCAAACTCCGTCATTTGGTAAACACTTGTACTTCGTGACTTTCATTGATGATTACTCAAGGCATGCATGGGTATATCCACTGAAGGCAAAGTCCGAAGTGTTTTTGTGCTTCTCAAACAGTTTTTGCTTATGGTTGAAAATGTATCCAATTGTAATGTGGGCACCCTCCGTTCTGATCGAGGGGGGGAGTACATGTCTAAAGAGTTTGATGCATTTCTGGCTAGTCGTGGGATAAAACACCAATGTACAGTGCCGTATACCCCTCAGCAAAATGGTGTTGCTGAGAGGAAAAACAGGTCACTTATGGAGATGGCACGATGTATGGTCAAGAGCCAAGCTTTGCCACATGCGTTTTGGCTGGAGACTGTCATGTGCTGCATATGTACTCAACAGGTGTCCCACTAAGGCCTTGCAGTCTATTACTCCATATGAAGCTTGGCATGGCAGGAAGCCTTCTATTGGTCACTTGCGTGTATTTGGTTGCCTGGCCTATGCTTTAGTGCCTGTGCAACAATGCAAAAAATTGGATGATAAGGCTATCAAATGCATTTTTGTTGGCTACAGTGCTGAGAGCAAGGGTTACAGATTGTATCATCCACAATCAAAGCGTATCTTGATTAGTTGAGATGTTGTTTTTGTGGAAGATGCTGTGCAGCCTTTGTTATCATGTACCAAAGAGACAGGTGTGAGCTCACGGGATGTATTTGATACATTGTTGTCTCTATTTACAGGTGGGAATACAAATATAAGTCCTAATGAGGAAAATATTTAGCCTATGCAGATTTCAAACGACATCATAGATCAGCCTATTTCTGATGCAGATTTACAGGATATAATTCATGAGGATAGGGTTGAAAATGAGTAGGCTAGAGGTATGCCTAAATGGCTGGTACAAACCTTGCGTGATAGTAAAATTGATGCACCTATGTCTAGTCTACTCGTTCAGGTTTTTAGCATACCTCTTATGCATCAGATTGTTATGCTTTGGCTGTGTCTAGTATGTGTGAAGAGGAAGAACCTCTTTCATTTGATGAGGCACAAAAATCAGAAAATTGGTTGGCTGCAATGCAAAGTGAATATGATGCTATAATGAAGAATGGTACATGGTCTTTGTGTAATTTGCCTATTGGTAAAAAGGCCATTGGATGTAAGTGGGTTTTTAAGTTGAAACGAAAGCCAGATGGCAGTGTTGATCGCTATAAAGCTAGACTTGTTGCAAAGGGTTATGCTCAAGAAAAGGGCATTGATTTTGATGAGACCTTTGCTCCCACTTGTCGTATGACTACCATTCGTAGCATTTGTGCATTGGCAGCTCATAATGGTTGGAATGTACATTAGCTGGACATAAAGACTGCGTTCTTGAATGGAGATTTGCATGAGGAGGTGTATGTATCGCAGCCTCGTGGTTTTGTTCAAAGAGGGCAGGAAAACAAAGTGTGCAGGTTGAAAAAGGCTTTATATGGTTTAAAGCAAGCTCCACGAGCTTGGTATGAAAAGATACATGCATATTTGACTGCACATGGTTTTCAGAATAGTCCAACAGAAAGCACTTTGTATGTTAAACGTGTGGATGATGTACATCTAATCATTGCTCTCTATGTCGATGACATGCTGCTCACAGGACCAAATGAGAGTCATATTGCTGATTTTAAGGCTGATTTTGAAATGTCAGATTTGGGGCATTTGCATCATTATTTGGGAATACAATTTAAGCAGTGTGATGTACTGCTTTGTGTCAGACAAAGTATATTGAGACATTGTTGCGGAGATTTGGCCTTGAAGACTGCAAGCCTATTGCTACTCCAATGGAGACAGGTTTGAAGTTGAGTCTTCATGATGCTGGAGATCACTTTGATGTCACACTCTATCACAGACAGCTGTTTGTTGCCTCATTTATGTATGCATTACGAGGCCGGACATTTAGTTTGCAGTCTCACAGGTGAGCAGGTTTATGCATAGCCCAGGGTCTCAGCATTAGAAGGCAGTTAAATGCATCTTTCGCTACTTGAGTGGCACCATACATCTTGGGTTGTTTTATCCCAAGGGGGGATCGTTGCCGCCAGATTTACATGCTTTTTTAGACTCAGATTGGGTTGGTTGCTATGACACAAGAGTGTCCACAAGTGGTTTTTGTTTCATGCTCGGTAGCTCATGCATATCTTGGTTGAGCAAGAAGCAACCTACTGTGGCCACTTCTAGTTGTGAAGCTGAGTACAAGGCAGCTTTCATAGCTATGGTTGAGTGTGTGTGGCTCAGACGGCTTGGCTGACTTGGGTGTTGGACATGAGTCTGCCACCTCTATCTTCACTGATAGTCAGAGCGCATTGGCAGTTTTGCGAGAAACCTAGTTTTTCATGCTCGCACAAAGCACATTGAGGTGCATTATCACTATGTCAGGGACAGACTCTCAGCAGGAGAGATCAGCTTGGCCTATGTGCCAACACAGGACAACCTCGCCGATCTTTTCACAAAGGCGCTTCCTCGTAAGAAGTTCGAAGCTTTCCGCAAAGCTTTGGGCTTGCTCCCCTTTGTGGATTGATCTACTTCGGGCATGGCACTCCCCTATACATAAGTGCCAGCTCTCGTTCACACCATCACTCCCAAGGGAGATTTGTTGCCATATATATAGGCAGTGATGTGTGTGAACACACTTAGGACCGCCGGGGCACTTTTTCCCTCTTTAGGAGGTTTTTTCCCCCGACTTGTATATACGCCCATCCTTCCAGGGCTAACTTATCTTTTGTACATTGACACAATCTAATACACTTTGTGTTGTGTGCATTCTTGCTGCTTCTTCTCCAAGCTTGTGTGCTTTCCTACAACCCTAATTCCACTTGCTTTGGAGCAAAACTCAATAAGAGGGTGGGTAGACTTGGCCAAGAGATCGACAAGCATCGAAGTGCATCAATGACTTAATCAACTCAATTGACTCAATCGGTATTGATTCCATTTGGTTGCATTCAGGCAATGGGGCCCTAGCATTCTATTCCATTGACAAATGTAGCATAAATGTAAGGGTATGATATTGGCATTGTAATGAATATGAATGATACTCAATCCGATTTGGATCACTATCATTGTGGCAAGGTTTAGCCATTGGTTGCAAACTTATTTGATGCATTTAGATATTTGAGATTTTGCATAAACTCCAAAGGAGATGTTGCCAAAATTTCTCCAAAAGCGATGCATGGCTACAACCAAAAATCTAAATTTAGTCACGTGTTTTGGAGGTCGATTGAAAGCTATACATTGTTAGAAAGAGCTCAATTCAAGCTTCAAGAAGAGCTAAATACATCCTTAATCCGACTTCCAATCAAGGATGTCTAATCAAGAAGAGCTAAAGACATCCTTGATCGGACTTCCGAAGGGCGACTAAATTAGGGTTTTTCAAAAAATACAAAACCCTAATTTAGTCAAGGCACATTCAAGATCTTGCCACGTGGACCAATTTTGTGTGTTAATAATGCATCCTATGCCATCAAATGCATTGGTAGCAATGTGGAATTGATTTCATGCTTTGGGGATCCTTATACTCTTGCTAACACCTTGTAGGTACCCAGAATCCACGGAATCTCATATCTATCTCAGCACCTGTTCAAAGATGGCTTGAAGATTTGGTTTTGTGATCATTGCTGTTGTATTCATGCTAGAACTGATTTAGATGCGCTTCTCTTATCGGGTACATTGCGCAATGGCCTATATAGGCTTGACATGTATGACAAGAGTAGTGATCCATGCAAATTCCTTGATTATTTCCATGCCATAGATTCAGCATGACACTGAGCTTTGGTATGCTTAGTTTGGTCACTTGAATTTTCCATCTCTCCTAGCCAAAGAGGAAAGGCTGCGCCTAAAATCATCCCAAGTGCCGCCGATGTGGCCATGGAAGGTTAAGCTATGGTTCATGAGGTGCCACCTATGCCGCTCCCCCAAAAGCATGTATGCGAGGGATGTATACGAGGAAAGATGAATCTCAGTTCCTTACTGAAAGATGGCACTATCCATGCTACGCACCCATTGTAATCAGTGCATAGTGATCTCTGTGGTCCTATGTGGGGTTCCTCTTTCTCGGTGGACATCTGTACTTCATGACTTTATGCCAGGTGTATGGTCTGAAAGTCAAGTCAGATGCCTTTTCAACTTTCCATTAGTTTCTTAAATCAATATTAGACAATTTGGAAAAAATCTCACACTTTGGGAATCAACTTCGTAATATAGTTTTGGCCATATCTTGAGCATATTAACTCCAAATTTTTCAGAGATTATAGATTTAGATTCTATTCTTAAATATATTTCCAATGATATGTCACATGAGGGGGTTTCGACAAAATCTTGGATAGGTTCACCCATGATCCCATTTTTCAAATGGGAATGAGATTTTTCCCAAATTATCTAATATGGTGTTTCTTCCTCTTGCTGAAAACACTTGCAATCATAAGCTGTTGACATTACATACCGACAGAGGGGGGGAATATTTGTCAAATGAGTTTACTGCCTTCATGTAGTTCCATTGCATTTCTCATCAATGTACTACTCATACACCACAACGGAATGGTGTGGCTGAATATCCGAATTAGACACTCATGGACAGATGTATGCTGAAAAGCAAGGATCTGCCTTCTAGATTTTGTCTTGAAGCAATCATGTGTGCCAATTATGTATTGAACCGGTGTCAAATTAAGGCTTTGAAATCTATGATAGCTTATAAAGCTTGGCATGGTAGAATTCCAGTCATTACTCATATGCGTGTATTTGGCTATCTGGCTTATGTGCAACACATCACAGACATAAGCTTGAAGCAAAGGCTTTAAAAATTTATCTTTGTGGGGTATAGCAATGAAAGCAAAGGATATTGGATATATGTTCCATCCAGTCAAAAGGTGGTTGTATCAAGAGATTTCGTCTTTGATGAATATGCATCTCAACCCATACTTTCCTGTCGGCTACTACAGATGGTCCTGATGTATTTGATACATTGCTGCCTTTGTTTGGTTCTTATAATGATTCCTTTGAGCATGCCTTGGTTTTAAATCATTCACCTGCTCTATTGCAGCTCATCAATAGATTCAATAGCTCAACAATATCCCTATTGCTTCAGATCAGCCCCTTAATCCGAATGCCTTAGGTGATGCATTAATTGAAGAGGATATAGCTATTCGTGATTCTCAACGGATTTCACGCTGGCTCAGGCTACTTTGCGTGATAGTCAGCTGCACAAACCTTTGCCAAGGACGCGAGCTACTTCCAGACATGCATCTCATTTTGTAGACACAGCCCTACCGCACTAAATGAGGAACCACTTTCTCACTTTGATACCTTGGAGGATGACAACTGGGTTTCAGCCATGCGTTCAAAATTGGATTCCATTGCCAAAAATGATACGTGGGAGTTATGTGATCTGCCTGCCAGCAAGGGTGCTATAGGCACCAAGTGGGTGTTTAAGCTAAAACAAAAGCCTAACGGCTCTATTGATCGGTATAAGGGTTGATTAGTCACCAATGGCTATGCCCATAGGGAAGGCATTAACTATAATGAGACTTTTGTACCTACATCACATATGACAACCATTCGGACTCTGGTTGCATTGGCTGCGCCGCATAAAGTTTCAAAAGTGTATCAATCGGATCTTGGCTTTGTTTAGTAGGGTGCAGAGCATCAAGTATGCAGATTGCGCAAAGCACTATATGGCCTTAAATAGGCTCCTCGTGCTTAGTATCAGAAAATACATGCATACTTGCTCTCTTGCCTGTTTTAGAATAGCCCCACTGAAAGTTCTCTTTATGACTGCAAAGACATGGATCATCTCCTTATCCTCAAGATTTATGTGGACGATCTGCTTGTGTGACCGGCCCTAAGAAGGGGCGTATTATAGCTTTCATTGATGACTTGCATAATACATTTGAAGTTTCCGACTTGGATCTGTTGCATTATTGTTTGGGTATCTAGTATGTTCTAACTGAGGGGGGCATAATTTTATCTCAACAAAGATACATTTAGCAACTCCTGGAATTATTTCAAATGATAGATTGTAAACATGTTTCTACTCTTGTGGAACCTGGTCTCTGACTGTCTATTGAGGACTCTTCTAAGACTTTCGATGTAGCCACCTATCACATCAAGTTGTCGGGTGCCTTATATATCTGTGCAATACTACCTGTCTAGATGTTTAGTATGTAGTGTCACAATTGAGCAGGTTTATGCTTTGTCCTAGCACTCAACATTGGCAAGCAGTGAAGCATGTATTTCGTGACCTTCAAGGCACTCAACACTATGCATTGTTTTACATTAGTGAGTCTACTTTATACTTGTCTCTACCTACATGGACAATGAGACTGGGTAGGGTGTTTTGACACAAGAGTGTCAACCAATGGATACTATTTCCTTCTTGTTGGCAACTCATGCATCTCATGGCTTAACAAGAAGTAGCCAACACTAGCCACATCCAATTGTGAAGCTAAATACAAGGCATCATTCACAACTACTATGGAGTGTGTTTGGCTCTACGTCTAGCTGATCTTGGTATTATACAATAGTCTCCTACTACTCTTTACACTGACAATCAGAGCGCATTAGCAATTACATGGAATCCAATATTCCATTCAAGGAAAAAGCACATTGAGGTGCATTATCACTATGTCAAGGAATGGATCCATGCTAGAGAGATAGCCTTGAGCTTCGCTTGGGTGTGTGTTTAGTCTATGAGTCTATGCATAGCATCTCCTTTCACATCCAATAGATCTCAACAAATTGGCCTTGCTATTCTTCATTAGCCAAGGGATGTTACTCTTCCCCTTGACTTTCTCCATTAGCCAAGGGATGATAATCTTCCCATGGACTTTCTCTTCATCTGAATCCTCAAGGTTAATTTTAGTAGACCTCTCATAACCCTTTGGAGATGTTGAGTTCCTACTAGCCTCCAAGTCTACAAGTGTAGACTTACATTACCCCTCAAAATCTACATTGGAAGACTTTCTAGAAAAGCATGAAGTCTATGAAGAATGGAAACAATTGATTAGCCTCTACTGAGGCTCACAACAATCAGTGAGTTGGGTCTTTTTCTTATCACCCTTGCACTGGTTTATGTCCTCAAGGTCAACATGATAAATGTTTCTCCACGCTATGTGCTTATTAGACATCTTTGAAGCAAGTGGTGCTTGCAATGACTCTTCATCATCAATCACACACACACTATCCTTCTTTGGCCTCTTAGTCCTTTAAAAAGGGCTTGGTTCATCGATATATCAAGCACACTATTATCACTTGCTCATGCATGATGATTAACAAGCACATATTTGCTGGACATGGAGGACTCTAGAATATAGTGCTCGTGGCCTTTAATATCAATTTGAGAAGGAACCTTCACCTCTAGCATTGGATCCCCCTCTACGACGAGAGCATAAATTAATATACAGATATTAATTTATATAGGTATATTGATCTATATAAAGTAATATTAACTTTATGATATATATAATTTGAGAAGGAACCTTCACCTCTAGCATTGGATCCCCCTCTACGACGAGAGCATAAATTAATATATAGATATTAATTTATATAGGTATATTGATCTATATAAAGTAATATTAACTTTATGATATATATAATATAAATATAAGTGATATATATATATATATATATATATATATATATATATATATATATATATATATAAGCATGGATTTATATTAAATTATATAGATTAATATAAGTAGTTACGCATTAATTTATATAAATATTAACACTAGTTTGGTAATAGGACGAAATATTTATGTCCTGTTTACTAACCAACTTTATGGAATTGTTCAGAGCACATGGATAGTGAAAACCAAAGGTTTTCTTTTTTCATATCATCAGGTACATAGTGAAGGAAAATTGGGATTTCTTAGGATCACATTGGTTACCTCTAGGATTTTCAATTCCATAAGAATTCATAAGCTAAATTATAGTAGTAATGCAGATCTGTTTCCACTATATTGGATCAAAGGATTTAATTAGCAAATTTCTCATTTCTTTCCAAAGTTTTTTTTGGATATACATTACTTCACAAACATATATATGGTGTAATACAATCCATATTAGGCACAACAAATATTTAGAACTCTAAAATTTAGGTCTTAATGAAAATTCTAAGGTATTTAGCTATCTCAAAAAAATAACTTTGATGATTTTTTAAGCTAATCAACAATCATCAACTAGGACCAAATCTTGCACACATGTTCTGTACAATGTTATGCTTTCTTGCTACATTTTGTGAGAGCCAATCCTATATACACCTATCCTTTTAGGCACTTTGTTTTAGATGAAAGCTTACAAATTTTAAATCGTATTTATTACTATAGAATAAGAGACTATTTCATAATTTTTAAACATATCATAAAGCTTTAAGTTGAATATCTAGTCAATTTATATAATAATAAACACTAGCTGATCCAAATATAAGCAAGGGTTCATATATATTGTTTTGTTATCAATGCAGTTTTGCAAGTTGAGATCATCATCTTGCAATTGAAATATTTAGATATGTATTTTTAACTGATTACTTTAGTGGATACATTGATTTATTAGTATAACTAATAAATTAAAATATTTAGATATGTATTTCTGACTGATTTATTAGTGTATACATTGATTTATTAGTATAACTAAAGTAAATCACCATATAATTATGCTCACATTATTATTGTATTTTGGGTGTCAAAGACTCAACAACTAAAACGATATTCTAAGAAGTAAATTTAATTGAATTAATTATTAATACAATATTTTTTTGCCATGGAAAATCTATCTCTCATCTCTTAAATATTATGTAAGGTTTAGGAGAAATTTATTATGAGTCGAGAACATTTTTTTCATGGAGTAAATGTGTAACTTGTTTGGATTATAGTGCTAGATATATTTAAGGTTATTTTTATTATTTTAATAATTTTCTAAGCTTTGCTACATTCATGAAGACATGCGTTAGAAGAGAAATGCTAAAATACCACTCCCATTCACAAGATATGTTTTTTTTTAGTAAACCATTGAAAAGACATATTTATGTCTTGTTGTGCTACTAAACTAGTGTTAATATATAAAATATATGTTCTTATAAATTAATATTTGATTTACTATATATATATATATGTATGTATATATGTATATATGTATATATGTATATATATGTATATATGTATATATATATATATATATATATATATATATGTATGTATGTATGTATGTATATGTATATTACACACACACACACACACACACACACACACACACACACACACACACACACACACATACATATATGTATATGTATATACATATACATACATATATGTATATATATACATATACATATACATATATATATATATGTAAATATATATATATATATATATATATATATATGTTTATATGTATATATATACATATATGTATATATATAGCTCAAATGTAGATGTATCATTAGAGCTAGTTTAACCTTGCAAATGGCACCAAGAGGGAGAAATAAATGTAATGTATTAGATCTAAAAGGTAATCTAAAAGTATTTTGGCATAGAATTTGATGTAATGTGTTGACTAAATGTGATCTCATTTTCATTTGGAGAAAGAAAGGTAATGTGTTGACTAGATGTGATTTGACAAGTAATCTAAAAGTATTTTGGCATAGAATTTGATGTAATGTATTAACTAAATGTGATCTTATTTTCATTTGCAGTCACCAAAAGTTATGGACTGTAGGGAAGAACAATAGTAGTAGATATGAGTGAGGAGGCAACATCTCATACTCCTTAGCATCCAACACAAACACACACAATGACCACTATCACTCAAGAGAATGACCTTACAGTGGGGGTGCAAGAACAAGTAGAGGTACATGGCTGAGGAGAGAATCAAGGGCATAGTGGGAATGGTGAAACAGAGGAAGAACAAGGAGAGGAGATCAAGGTGGTACCCTTGACGTTACCATGCAAGGCAAGGAGAAGAGCAAGAAAAAGGAAGCAGCTCAACCAAGAGTCCTTGGCAAAGAGATATCCATTGGCCTCCTTCAAGAGGTGCTTGAAGGTTTCCACATGCAAAGAAGGAGTGGCCCCCTCCCATCCCACTTTGCATGCTAGTCCCAAAAAATGAGTCCATCCACATGGCCTCTTCTGAAGATGATCAGTTATTGATCCAAATCTTTGATACGAAGGGATATTTTTCTAATAGTCCTCTTTTCCTAGTATCAATGTGGAGGGGCCAGCAATCAACACTTCTTATATGTCATTGACCTTGATCGTTAAGAATGGGGGCCAATTTGGAACTTAAAGAGTGATGAATTCAACAATGAATTAAATGAGGCGTGGCAAGATTTGAAGGGGAAAACATTCTTGGTATGGGACAAAAACCGTTGCTTGAATGCATGGCTTGCAAGAATTAGAGAGGGTAAGGCTTTTGGAAACTTATGTATGTAGCATATATCTATTAAGTTATCTATTAGTATGTACCTTAGAGGGTGAATCTATTGGTGTGTACCTTAGAGGGTGAATGTATTGGTGTGTACCTTAGAGGTTGAATCTATTTGTGTGTACCTTAGAGGTTAAATCTATTGGTGTGTACTTTAGAGGGTGAATCTATTGATATGTTGTCTATTTATGTTATCTATTAGAGAGGATAAGGCTTTTAGAAACTTATTTATGTAACATGTATCTATTACGTGTCTATTATTTTATCTATTGGTATGTACCTTAGAGGGTGAATCTTTTTGCATTTATAGGTTATGAAATTATGGAAACTCGACACACGCGGGTTAAGTGTCAATTCATAGTCATGGAGAAAGCTCGAGAGGGAGAGCTACTAATTGCATTGAAGTCAACCACAACAAGTATGATATTATTTCCACTTACTTCTTTAATTACTTACTTTATATATCATGTTTCCATAATTGTACCTAACTTGTGGTTGACTAGTTCAAGCACATGTGGAACCGCAAGGTCTTTCTTTTTCAAAAGTTTGGCTTGGTAGATAAAAGCTCTCTTCTGGATCTGCTAACTCCAATGGATAGGAAATGGGTTAAAGTGAAGATGGCCATTGAGAGGAAAAATAGCAACCCATGGTACTCTGCACCAACCACAATCCTTTCATAGCTTAAAAGAGAGCCTTGATTACCATGTCATATAACAACTTGAATTACTTGTGAATTAGTTTTTTCAGACCAGAAAGCTACATGAGACCATGGTCATGTTTTGTAAGAAGAGTTCATTTATGTGGTTAAGAAAGCCAACTGCCAACCTTGATCGCTCAAAGATGAGCCTCGAGAAGTTCATAAGAAAGTATACAAAAGTTGTGGAGGGTGTGGAGGGGAATTTCCGTGATCATGCATACAAAATGGTGTCTGTGGCTAATCTTGCAAATGGGGATGGTTTCTTCCAACTTATCTTTGGGTACAATTGGAATCAGAAGGGAACCTTGTCAGAAGGCAAGGTCCAAATCCTTGCATCATCTCGACTTAATCCTGGTGGCAGGTAATGAGTTCATGCATTGTGAAATCTATCTACTTTCCTTGGTATCTTCTCAAGCTAGAAATGTGATAATAGCCTTGTACTGTTTTAGAAAGAAAGAGATTTTATGTCAGATCATGTTACATAATCCCAACAAGGCTGCACCATAAATGTTTAGAGATGCTCTGAAATATCAGCTATATGTGAGAAAGGAGATATATTTGCAATACATGCTTGATCAAGGGATTGCTATCATTGAGCAACTACACGGAGATGGTTTGAATCTCCCAATTGGGTTTGATGTGTTTGTTAGAGAGAAAAGGTAGCATCATCTCCTTGCTGCCTTCCCGGATCTATGGAAGGATATAAAGCCAAAATTGGAAGCTGATAAAAGCAACCGGAGATGCAAGAGTCCTCCGAGAACCTCATATATAGGTGAGTAGTAGAAACATTTAATGTTATTATAGTTTGAAACTTATGTACTTGGATATGTTCATATTCAACATATAACTGCTAGACAATCCAGATACTTTTGGTGTGGGCATTGCATGTTATTGACCATATACTGGTCTAGTGTAGGAGAGTGCTAGAAAAGTGGCAAGACTGAATCCCAGATGCTCCAGCTATGAAAAATCCTCAAGGATATTGGCAAAATGGACGTGACACGACTATGATCTTCATAAAAAACTAAACATTTTATGTTTTTGGGCTAATGCAATCTGACATCATTAAGGTGCTCAACCGTTATGAGAAGATGGTCGAGTCCCTCGGTTGTGAGACTGCTGGAAAAAGTGGCTTGTAGTCATTCTTGGCTGGTTACTAGAGCGGGCATTCTATGAAGGAAAACTTATATGCATCCAATGCTTGACATGAGAGTGGTCCTTTGTATGGTCTACCTCCTTGTTTTAATGGCTTATCAAAAGTTTTTCCCAAATGGGTAGTTTTCCTAGTCCGAGGACCTATTTTGGGGGGTTTAGGGTTGCTAATGGAATATGATCGAGATGGGGATTTATATGCATGTTGAGGATACCTCTCTTAAACCTTTTCATCCCACTAGACCTCGCTTTGCACCATCCTTCCAAGTGGTATGGCCGATAGTGTGTCCGTGGGTTGTGTCCGTGGGTTGTCCGTATAATTGGCCTTGGTCCAAAAGTCATTACGGCCCTTCGAAAACATATCAAATGACATCGGATGAGAACAAAGTTGTGAATCCTGTATGGATATACCATAACCACTACATGTACTAGTCCGTTTTGGGTTCGGACAAGGAGAGATCAAATTAGGTCAAAAGTAAAGAAAATATGTCTGTTTTGGGCATGTTTTGGTAGATTTGGGCCCTATTCCATATAAATAAGCTCAAATCCGATCCAAAACAATTTCCCAATGATTTAGACACTTTTGGTGGATTTGATCAGTTTAGGGCTGAATAGCAGAATGCTCTGAGTACTAGATCACCCCATTTGGATTGATAGCATACTCTGATTCCAATGTGTAGAGATCTAGATCACCCCATTTCAATTGAGCAGCTTTGAGTCGAATGTGTAAAGCACTAGAACATCACCCCATTTGGACGCATAGGCTAACACTAAAAAGCTCGCTAAATTTACAATTTCCCCAAAAGATCGCCAATAGCCTAAGCTTGCAAAAAAATCAAACTCCCTTAAAAGATGTAGCCTTGATGCTCCCCAACCTCCAATATGACAGTAAGAGCCCATGTAATTGAATGAAGCTAATGATTAGATGTAGCTTGGGCATCACATTTATTTGCAAAGGGATATCGTGCTTGACAAGCTCCTCTCCCAATTACATTTTGCCAAGCTATGCAGGCAAGTACCCTAAGCACTGGAAGCGCATGTAACCATGATGTTCTTTCAAGGGCCCTTGCGAAACTTTACCAATTCATATCAAGCTGTAATGCACCCATGATAACAAATTTCATTACATTGGTATTTTTATTTGAAAAGGCACCGATGGATTTAAACGAAGCTTATAGGTGAGCAATACACAGTTAGGGTGCCAATGAATATGGCCATATGCTAAGAGGATCTGAAATGGCTTGAGGGCATGGGAAAGTGGTTGACCACTCAATGCCTATCAGAAGTTAATAGACTCAAATCATGCCTAGCCTATGAGCTTGCCAACTTTTAGTTGCACTTCATTAGAGTCCACAAACAACTCAAACTGCAAATAGAAGAAAATGCTTGCTTCTTTATCCTCAAGCACATTGTATCCCCAAAACCATCCCACGGGAAGAACTTGGCAAGCTAACCTCCTTGAGGAGCACAAACAACTAAAATTTCAAATAGAAGAAAATGCTTGCTTCTTTGGGACCAAGCACATTACATACCCCAAAACCATCCCACATGAAGAACTTGGCAAGCAAACCTCCTTGAGGAGATAGAGCATTTAGAGAAGCATAAAGGAAACTAGGAAAATTTAGATAGCTCTAAGGAAGGAGGACAAAGACAAAAAGGGGTAGGATGAGGATAATAAAGATGATAAAGGGCCCAAAATTGACAAAGATAAGGATGGCCAAGGGTCATGGGACCAAAATCCAGATGTAGAGATAGATAAAGAACCCAAATAGGACTAAGAGAAAGAGAAAGACTCCTAGCCAGAAAAAGAGCAATAGCCAGAAAGGGGCCAAGGCCAACAGTAGCCTAACAGGTCTACATAGGAAACACAAAAGCTTGAAGAACACATAGAGAAACCAAAGGAAGGGGAACAACTAGTGCAACAGTATTGTTTGATTTTTTGGATCTACCCTCTTCCACAAGCATGTAAAGCAAGCAACCCCTCGCCATTACCTAGACCACAAAAAATTCATACCCAAAGGATTTTCAACCCTATTTCTGAAGAAGACCCATGGCTAGAGCCCACGATCCAACGGCACACTCTACTATAAATATGAGGAAAGTGCAAGAGAAGAGAGTTCAGAGAAGTGGGAACTGATTAAAAACTCAAATGTCGGCCTTCTCCAAAAAAGGGAGATCCTCAGGCATAACAAGTTCATTAAAGCCATAGCCCACCCACATAGACGATTACAGTCTCTCATGACTCCCAAAATCTACAAAATGGAGCTACCTCTACTGAAAGAATACCTAGAGTCAAGATGGCGGCAGTGCAACATGGACCACTTAGAGTATGAGAGGGCTCCATAAACCAATCAAAGAAAACTTCTTCACCAAAAACACCATGAAGGACTAGCCAGCTTGGAGGCTCGTTTTGTTTGCCAGAGGCTCCCACTACAAGAATACATATCGCAAAGCACCAAACCAACAAAGAATCAATCTACAATATATGACAATTAAGAGGATCAACTCATGGGCATAAGTGCTTTGGGAGATAGACCACGAATTATTTTTTGATCAACTTTCTAAATCTTCCCTCTCTGTCACCTAGTGAAGCCATAATCGAACAATGGATCGAGGTGATGAGCATGTTCATGGGCGAGCATAAAGGGTTTTCCACCTGCAAGATCCTGTTGAAATTTGAGCATAATGATGAGCTATGGTGGATCAAACACTAGAATCAACATCATTAACAAAGTGATTAGCAAATGATTAAGACGTAATTAGTGAATAATTAGCAAATAGATTAATGTAGGCATGGATACTCAAAAACCAACAAATTCTCATTAGGGCTATGCCTCAATTTATAGTGTTTACATCAAGCATCAAATCCCATTGATTTCTCTATGATTCACTCCCAGAATATCTCCACCTTTTGCCTGATTCTCTCCACCTCTTCTCTTTTCCCTGAATATCTCCCAGAATAACTCCACACTCCTAAATTCTCTCATGCTACCCTTTATTCTCTCCCAGTAGATTCTTCTCACCTTTTCACAGATTCTTTCACAATTACATCTTCTCTTTTACAGCCTCTATCCAAGAGCTTGTTCCCGCACACACCCTATTCACTTGTATATTTCAACACCTCCCCTCAAGTGAATAATCCTAGCACACCTAGACCCTCTACCAAGTTTGCCTCCCCTTACTTGACAGTCTGCGACCAGTGTCTACTCCTCCCCTCAAGTTATCTCAGCACACCTGGACCCTGTATCAAGTTTCTTTCTTACTTGACAGTCCGCGACCCAGTGCGTCAAGTCCCTAAACTCCATAGTCCTTGACACACTCTCTCTCTATATGTCCAAGGCTACTATAAGTGCCCGCGACCTTGGCTAAAGTGCTCACACATACATCTACCACGTGGCCTACATCATCGGTGGCTCAGAGGTGGTTTTACTTTATTGGGGCAGGTTACATTGGGTTGTGGGGTCTCTCTCTCTCTCTCTCTCTCTCTCTCTCAGAGATTTTCACATGGCTCCTCACTCTTTGGAGCCTCACATCTTCTCTTTTCTTCAGTCTTCTTGTCGTGGTAGCTTCTCTCCACGCGTTCGTCTCTTCTTTCAGTCTTCTTGGGGCAGCTTCTCTTCTTGTGGTAGCTTCTCTTCTCGTGTCCATGTCTTCCTTCAGCTTTTCTTCTTGGTGTGGATCCTCTTCTTGGGAAGAGATATTCTTCTTCTTTCATGGCTGGGGCCATGAGCTTGTCCGTCAGGTCTTTTTGCTCCATGTGAGCAACATGTTTCAATGTTTTGCTGACAGTTCCTTTGGGCTTTTTATGTTTATCTTTTATCATTATGCAATGCAAACCCAAATTTATGCGGGAGGTCTTACCTCTTGCCTTATTCTGGACAAGGACAGTGTCTGTTCCCATTTTTACACTGATGCAATGTGCCCAATACATAATGCGTATAGCATTCATTCTCATGCACATTCCCAAATGCAACTCTGGCTGTGAATAATCTTGATTTTGAGTGAGATTTATAGGCATTAATCAAGGATTAAGTGCAAAATGATGATTTTCACAAATTTATCAGCATAATTTTATCAAAAATTACATTAAATTAAGGGTAACCAATTTATACGGGATGGTTGGAGTATCAAACCAACTCCGATTTGCAATCTGAAGTTATAGGGATCTGTATCAGATACCTAATGGTTAATTTGAACCCTCAATTGCACCAAAGAACAGTGATTAGCATTGATTAATCACTGATTAACAAATTAATGCTCTGTTTTGTGTGCAAAAAACAGAGTATGCAGGGAGTCCAGATCTGGTGTCTTTCACTTCAAATGAGCTCAAATGCTTTCAAAGGCATCAATAGCAATGAGTCTAGTAGAGGATTAAGCCAAGAAACACAAGATTTGACCAAATATTGAAAGCTTAATCTCTGTTTTACCAAAGTCACCTGCAGATTTGATGAAGAGCTTGGATCTCACTGTAGACTTGATGAAACTCAATTCTATCTTCACCAGCTTGTAGAGCATGCTTGATTACACCTTGGGCTAAGAGGAATTAGAAGGATTTGACTTGATGAGCACAAGATCTACAAATCACTCAGAAAAACAGGCGCCAGCAAATTTCGTGATTTCTCCTTCGTTTCTTCGCGGTTTGCTGCGCCATTTGCATGGGACAACCAATATAACTTGGTCTCATTGGAAATATCACACATTGCAAGCATGTTTAGCTTCTCTAATGTGGCGATGCTTTCACCCCGCCACTTTAGTGCTAAGACTCTCTTACACCACTCCTCCCCAAGGGAGAGATCAACAATATTCAAGATCTATCCACAACAAAAATAGTTTTAAAAAAATAAAGAGCATGGCATATTGTTGAAACACACGTTTCCAAGTTGTCATATAAAGTTACCTTTCCAATCATGTCACTATACTTTCTAGTCAATTTATCCAGTTCCTTTTATCTCTACCTTTCTCAACTCTTTCTTCTTAGACAAAGAAGACCTCATTGGTTCCATCTTCTTATGCAAATCTTTGAAGAATTGAACCTATGGAAACCACATTATGCTATCACCAACTCAAAATATCAAATTCATAAACACTTGATGCTTGTTGCTTATGCATTTGTCTTACCGTACAACAAAGTGTCTTGAATGGCAAAGTTATACATGTGAAAACGTCTTAAAAACTTCAAATAACTTACATTATATACCAATTTGCCCAAGTATCTCCGTGTCAATGGAAACAAGGCTCAGCTCCCTTCGTGTACGTCTTTTGAATTTTTGCAATGAGCTTGACATTCTCCGCGGGAAACGCTTTCAAATAATCTTTTGGATTTGGCGAACAAACAAGTGTATTGAGGCCTAACACATTGACCACTCAATTTTTTGCTTATCAGTGGTGGTTGTGGCATCGGTGGTACTGGTGCCATATCGGATCCCAGCTTGCCATAACGTCCTCACTAACCAAAGCTTCACGTCTATCACATGTCAACAGTGAGACAATGAAGACACCTTTCTCTGGCACACAACCCTCTCTCCCAGAAGCGATCTTGAATTTTTTGCTTATCGATGGTGGTTGTGGCGTCGGTGGTACTGGTGCCATATCGGATCCCAGCTTGCCATAACGTCCTCACTAACCAAAGCTTCACGTCTGTCTCACATGTCAACAGTGAGACAATGAAGACACCTTTCTCTGGCACACAACCCTCTCTCCTAGAAGCGATCTTCAACCAAAAATATCGTCTCTCAAACCTCTGACTTTAGCATATGGAATCATCTGACAAGACGAAATTGGAAGACATTTGAAGTAACTCACTATTCTGACCTTCTTGAGGATGTCCTCACCTTCGAACATGGAAATGCTACTCTCATCCCTGACTGTATCTTCTGTCAACACCTCTAGATGCAAGACATAAGGCACAATTTACAATCTTGCCTCTTGCTCATTCAAATGCTCCTCTTCTTCATTGTTCTCTGAAACCTCATCATCTCCCCTACCCACATCAACCCTTTCAATATTTTCAAAATCTTCCACCTTATCCTCCTCTAGAGTCAAATCAGTCTGACTTGATCTTGGCCCTCTTCTACCCCTTCTACCTTCCCCTCTCTTTGGAGACTCGGCAACACGCTTACTGCAAAAACAACATCATGGTAATCTAATCAGTTAGCAAAACAAAAAGACTTCATGTCATTTTCACCAAACATACACAACAAAATTCAATCAAAATGCTAGACATAACGGCTTTAATTCACCAAAACACACAGCATAATTCCATTAAATATAAAAAAAGAGTTTCATTCTACCATGCAAGGCTATGTTTCGAGAGTGTTTTGACAAGGTATTGCCTATTGGCCCTAGTTTTCTATTGGCCATGGCTAGCCTTGTGTTGGTCAAGGCTAAAAGCCTTGCCTTTTCTACAAATGGAAGACATAAAAAGAAGGTAACAAAGAAGCATAATTGAAGATGCAAAACTATCGAATGGTCAACAAAAAAGGGGTTCTCTCAAAGCACCTCTACCTCAAGTTATCAATTTTATACAATGTTTTTTAATGACATGCATACCAGCCTTAGAAACATAGAATATTCATCAAGATGGCCTCCGCAATGACCATGACCATGGCCCGAGCAACATCCAACATGGCCTCCACAATGGCCATAGGCATGGCTTTAGCATAGCAAAAGCCTAGCCTTATCAAAATAAAAAGGCCAACCTATAGCCTGCATCGGCGTGGGCTACACGGGCCTATTCATGTAGCCTATTGGATATTTGTAAGAGGAAAGGGAATCAAAGTTGCAGGTAATCAACACTGAGACCAGAGTTGTGACAAGAGCAAGAGTCCCAACATGATAGAAACAATACAAGTCTGATGGCACATTGGATAAATACATGCAAAGCTCTTTGCAAAACAATTCACAACTTTGACTTTCACAAAGCATTTGCCTAAACACTGCATTGCCTTGGTTGCTAGTGATCAATACCCTGCATGCCACATGGATATAAAGTTATCATCCTCAATCAGAAGCATATGTTGACTAGTTGCTTAGATTTGATGCTCCCCTATTTAGAAGGCATGGTGTTGTACAAGGGTAGAAAGGCACACTGTAGACCGCTCCACTCAAAGGTTTATAATGGCATACTGCTCTACTGCCTCTAGAAAAAATTTGATAAAAGAGTCATCTCTCAATGTGTGAAAAATGTTGATGGCATTCCACACGGTTAAGCTAGTCAGTGCACCCATGGAGGTAAATTCAAAGATGTCCATCAAGAACATTTCTCCATGTAGCCAATGCTGGCGCGGGCTACTTGGGCCTCATGAAATTCAAAAATTAAACATAAAATTTGGAATTAGTCACAAGCTTCATATGTGATTTGGTAGACAAAAGAAAGCACCCTCTGTAGCCCACGTCGGCATTGGCCTCATGAAATCATAGTATTATAAATTAAATCAGCAATTTAACACGAACCTAATGAGCCAAGAAAGTTACCAATTTGGCATGTCCTAATGGGCCTAATTAAACATAGATTAGCCAAGAAAATCACCCTGGGCCAAAAGGATTCAAATGCATGCCCTCTTTGTAGCTCGTGCCGGCGCGGGCTTAATGAAATTTGCAATTAATAGTAAAATTAGCATTTACACGGACTAAAATTAAACTGTCATTTGAATCTTCAACGTGTGGCCAAACACGGGCGAATCCTAAACCAATGCATGAACTTAAGGGCCGCTTGCCGATGCGAGCTACATGGCCAAACCCTAAACCAAGAAAAACCAAAAATTCGAGGCAGTGAAAGGGATTCAAATGCGTGCCCTCTTTGTAGCCCACGCCAGTGCGGGCTACACGAGCTTAATGAAATTTGCAATTAACAGTAAAATTAGCATTAACACGGACTAAAATTAAACGGGCATTTGAATCTAAGTGCGGCCAAACACGGGAAAACCCTAAACCAAAGCATGCACTTAATCGATGCAGTGCCTTGCTTGTAGCTCGTGTCGGCACGCGGGCTACATGGGCAAACCCTAAACCAGAAAAATTGCAGCAAATGTGCTATTCACTTGGGTCACCATGATCATCCATTTGTAGATGGTTCATCAAGAGTGCAAAAAAGTCTTGTTGAAGAGAAGGTAATGTCCCATGCAAGAGTCACTCCTTATGCCACACCAAAGCAGGTAGAGATTTATGTGGCCCAAGACATGATATCGGACTTGTTGCTTAAAGAATCACAGAATGCATGTGGTCAGTTCACTGAGGTGGAGATGACATAAATGTTAAAAGTGGTTACTTTGTTGTCTGACAAGAAAAGAATCCAAAGATCTTTGGAAGAGGCCAGAAAAGGCTCGAATTATGGGGCCAAGGGACTGGAGGCAATTCTAGATCTCAAGAACAGAATCAGGCACCCATACATTCACAGCATTCTTTTCTTGGGTCAGCTAGATACAAAGCTTCAATCTCATGTTTTCAAGATGTCGACACTTGGATCGGGAAGTGGCTTGGATTTTTTGAATAGGATGAGACCAAGAGGAAATTTGCAGGAAATGTGGGTACACTTTGATCATGTCCATAGAGTACAAGGCTGGTCCACACTGGATGCCCATGACTATGACCCATACCTCCATGAATTGTTAACAATTACTACTTATGAGTTCAAAGTTGAGGATAGATGTGCCCAGATAGAGTTTTGGAAGATGTTAAATGCTACTATGAAGAAGTGTGGATATGAAGTCTCTCAATTTAGAGGATTTATGGTGGTAGATGAGGCGAGTGCAAATTGGATTGCAGTACGTAAAGTATACTTCAAAGGAAAAGAAATGCCTGACAAAGAGCAATCATGTTCATTTCATTGGGAGAAGAGTATGATACAACACACAAAAAAATGTATTGGGTGATCTTCTCATGAAGAACACAAGGTGCTTTATAGAAAATGGAAAAACACAACCATAGAGATAACTGCAAAGAATTGCAAACAAGAGTTGCAGCAATGGTGGAGAAAGGGAAATGCCTTTAAGAGTGAGTTGCTATCCTTGGTTGGAGACATGGATTGCATGGTGGGAAGTGCGCGTGTTCCATTGGAGTGCCTGATTTTTGAAGCAAGAAGATGATAGGCCTTTTGTCCCTACCACTAATTTGGCAGAGAGCAAACACTCTAGTATGAGAGCGACTGTTGGGTATAGGAAGCACTTGACATTATTTCAGGCAACAACCGTTTACCTCTCTATGACAATCCGTCAAAGTGCATATTGTAATGTCCATCTCACTGGTGGATACATGAGAACAGGCCCAAGATTAGAAGAAATCATGGAACGTTTTTACTCTAAGAAGAGTGGTGCCTCCTCTAGAAAGAAACTGGCAGACTTGATGCACTCAACCATGGAGGAGGCGGGTTTTAATAGTCCAGAAATGCAGCATGTTCACCATGAATAGAGAAGTGTCCGCCGACAAAAGCAAAATATATGGGCCAGTCCAAGTGCTATACACAAAAATGATAGTCACATACTAGAATATGTGACAGTGACTGTGAATCAAAGGAAGGCAACACTCAGCATGCCTATAGAGCACTCTCAATCAGTGGTGGCCAGAGAAAGACAATTGAATCGGAGCTTTTGGGTTATTCGTCGAACTACGCCACAGAGCAAAGTTACATGTTTTGGGCTTCTGGAAGAGACTGGTGGGAGATGTGGTGCCTTAATTAACCCTAGAAGTGGGTCTGACCAAGGTGTGCTAGCCCCTTGTTTTTGGGGACGTCGCACGTACCCTGGTGGCATTAAAGAGGGCTTTTTTGGTTCTGTAGTTCCAGTAACACACACTCTTGGAAAGTAGATACTACAAATGTCATTGGGCCACCAGGGCTTGCTCCTGGGGTTCGGCCTATGGCCCAGGAACTAACCTCCTAAGTATTGATGAAATAGCAAGTTTGCAGCTTACAGGATTTATATTAGAGGCAGGTGCAGTTGTACCGATGGCTCCGACAGCTAGGGGGCCACTACTATCGCACCAAGAGTCCCGAGCTCTAATCGAGCAAAGTATAGGGATGACAAGATAGTGCGCTGGGGAGAGAAGCAAGCTAACTAAAGAGTTCTATGAGAACATTGAGAAAGGTTAGTCGATTGCAGGTGAGATCCTAAGGGAGGTGATTATCCTTTGTAATGAGACACAAACTTTCTATGTCAGCACACAAAGGGTCCAAAGGCAAACGGTATGAATTACTCGGTCACAATTTTTGAATTCCCAAGATGTTCATGTGCAGACTTCCAAAAGAGAGAGGCTAAGCACTCGATTTACTTGCCTTGCATGCACCTCTACTATGTATTCTTACAAGTTCTGAAATTGGATGCTATTGTTCATGATTTCATGCATCAACAAGCACTCACAAAAGTTGAATTGTTTCAAGCTTTATTGGGGCGTCGGTATCTGCCTAGCTACTTCCCCGTCAATGCTACAGGCCTTTAACTTTTTGGTAGAAGCATCTTTGTGATAACTTTGGTCCTCTCAGTTTTGCCTATGTAGCAAACATAGGCAGAACTAAAATTGCCTCAATGTTGCATGCCTTTAACTCTTTGGTAGGAGCAGCTCTATGATAACTTTGGTTCTCTCAGTTGTGCCTATGTGGTACATCTTTTGATATTTTCATGTAGCTAGTTCAAATATTTTGGTGGGGTTTTGATATCATTGTGGATTGATGTAGTTACTTTGGATAATATGGTGTTTATAGTTGCCATTAGATAACTTGTACTTCTATTTTTAATAGTCTACTTATATTGCGAGATGAATAGTGTTAAGTTTAGTCGCTCGCTTGTTCTCACTCGCTCGTGAAATGGCTATCCCCAGCCACTCCTTCGCTCGGACTTATTCATTTATGGCATCCTGGAACTCTCTCTCAATCTCTCCTTCTCGGTTTTTTGCCTTTGCTCTCTTTCGGTTGTTTCCCTCAAAACTTTTCCCTTTAACTCACGCTCCTTCCTATCTCCTCTCTTGTTTTTGCTAGCGACATCTCTCTTTGATTTTCTTGTTTACCCTTCTTCATTAATCTTCTCCTTTCTTTGATTTCCTCCTGTGTTTGTTTTGATTATTATGCCCCTTATTTATCCTCTCTATTTATGTGGTTTCTTCACCACCCTCGGACTCTCGTAGCAAGCCATTAGGACCTCAATGGAGTCTTCTTGGACCCTTTTATTTGGCAGTTTAAGAGAGTCAAACCTTTTCTTTTAAGAAGAAACGTTTTCTAATTTGAAGCTTCAAAACGGCTACTTTATTCGAATTTGAATTTTGGGAGAAAAATGAAATTTAAAATCTAGCGGATAAAACCATATCATGTAACATATCTATGGAAAGCTCTTGATGGATAGATCACGGATCTGTAATCTCCGCTCAAATCGGAGCTTGTATGTAGAAGTTATGGAGGTCCAAAAATTGTAAAATTGCCTCCTCCCCTCCCCTTCCCCCCCTTTTTGGGGGAAAAAGTGCACCCTTTCACCACTCTTACACCTCTCTTAATCACCAATGGTTTTTGCTTACATGGCGGGCTCCTATTTGTCAAAAAATTAAAACATTTCGATAATCTCATGGCAAATTAAAGGGCCCAAAAAGACTCCATTGAGTTCCTAATGGGTCCATACCTCAAGACTTGTGGTCGTGGTTTTCCCCTTCTGCAACTTCATTTTGTAGACTTCTTTTTCTCGGCACAGCCTCCTCTACCTTGTTTTTGTGGGTGTTCTTTTTTTGTTCGCACAGCTCCATGATTAATGTATTAATCTATCAAGATGCCTGGTTTGCAAATTTCTCTTGAAGGCACTCACCAATCTACCAAATATTGTCTCATAGATTGACAATGATTAAATGTTAATCCAACCCTTCATATCATCAATTGAATCTTTGTAGAAACTTGTATTTTATTCCCTTCCCCATCTCTGTCCTTGTACTCTTTGCAAAAAATTCTTCACTATTTTCTTTGCTTATTAGTGAGTGAGCTTCTTGTTAAATAAGCACAATTGTTCTCCCAACTTGTGATCATTCGAAGAACACATAAATACATGTTAGATGGTGTCTCCTCCATCATGTCAGCCTTAACAATGAACACTATGTTACTTGCACAGAAGGGTTAATAGGTACCAGTCCCGAAATATCACTAGTCGTCATGGTCGTGGGTCGGCCAGATTCTGAGCCAGCAGGTCACATTTGACCAGCAAACTTGGTACATTGCTTTGCAGCCTGCTGACATGTCTCTCTCTCTCTCTCTCTCTCTCAAATGCCAATGGTTGTATTTACACACATGTACAAGCATGACAAATTAGACAGGCCATTACACATCTTATATTGTATAAAATGAATAGGCCTCCCATTCTTGTTCAATCATCAACAGCGTGCACCACATTATTTGAATCCAGTCAGCTCAAAACAAACATATGAAGAAAAGAGTGGAATCCTTAGAAGTCCCTTAACTTGAAGTAATACTATGAATTAAACAAACAAATACTGGCACAGACTACAGTTCTGTGATCTATGAATCTCAAAATAGGTGAAACCTCACCTTCAGTCATCTCAAATCTTGGTTCTTGGCAAATCGTTTGCACGCTTAGTGCTAGCAGGATCCAAAATCGTCTTATTTTGCATTAAAGACGAGACAATAAAGATAATTATCTCTACAATGCCTCTTTCAAACTCCATGTCTTACTAAATGTCAATAAAATGAGCTGTGCGACAATTAACTCCCTGTCATACTGATAACAATAGAGAATCAGGCTAATCTCAAAATGAAGTGCCTCTAAATTCTGATAAGAATGGCCTTCACACTGGGCAGACACTCTTGAATTGAGCTTGTTGGGATTAAAAAGCCAAAAAAAAAAACAAGCATCCCAGCAAGCTCAAATAATTATTTTGGGGCTTGTGCAAGTAAATAATGATAACTCAAGTTGTACGAGCATCGCTCAATGATAATGATCCAAGCTGATCAGTTGCCCCAGAAGCTGCTGCTACAGCTTGGGCATGGTGCAACACATCCAAGGCTTCCGCCACTTTTACTTTTAGGGCTTCCGGTGACTCGAGAAGGTGCAAAACCTCAGTCTGGTCCATCTCCAAAAGCATGCCAGTCACTTTCCCAGCGTGATCGTGTTCTAACTGGTCAACCAATGGGTACAGCTGTTCACCCAACATCTGATGCCCCACAATCCAAAAGTAAGTACAAAGTACAAAGGATACTCAATTCCAAAGAACTTCAAAGTGATTGAAAAATAAATGCACACCGCTCTTTGCTGCTCAAGTGGAGCTGATGCCAGTGCAGATGCCAGTGCACTGATTGGTATGGCTTGTGGTAAACTTGTATCAGCTGCCGGAACTGGTACACCACTGATTTCTAGTGGGACCGGAAGCATGTTGCCCACAAGTCCTTGAGGAGACACAATTGTATCTGGTGTGTTCCGTGCATTCGGCATGTAGCGGAAACCACGATTGTTATTGTTGCGAAGGAACTAGCATCAAGACATAATGGTAGAGGTTATAGAAGCAAAAGCCCAAGGACTTCATATAAACACATCAAAGGGTATCCACCTAGCACATGTGCAAGCGTGGTGGTTGTGGGCTCATGTGGGGTTATGTGCAAGTCCATCAGCCCACTCACCCACCTGCATGCATGCATGTGTGTGTGTGTGCGCGCGTGTGTGTGTGGGGGGGTAAAGTATTACCCAAAAAAAAAAAGTGTGGGGGTGTGCGTGTGCACGCTCATGCACACAGGTGTGCATCTGGAGTGTTCACGTGTATGTGGACTACATGTAGTGGCATCCAACTTATGTCAAGGCCTTCAAACCTCTCCACATTCAAGTTCTTCTGCACAATGGTAAAGACCGCATTAATTAAGTGCATGAGCTTCAAACTTAGTATATAGTTTTGAGGTTACCTGCTGTTGCTGTTGCTGTTGCTGTTGCTGCTGCTGCTGCTGCTGTTGCTGTTGTTGCTGTGGCTGTTGCTGCTGTGAATTGCTACGTCTTCCCATGAGCCTCTGCCCTTGCCTTTGCACCATAGGAACAAAAAAATTTGCCATTTGTGCTCCAGCAGGTCGTAGCCCCGTAAGCAGCTGCTGCTGGTATCCATATCCAGCTGGCTGTGGGAGGGGAGAGAAAAGTTCTTAAAACAACTTCTTAATTAAAAATCACCACATTGTCACCAAGACAATGAGCACAAGATGGTTTAGTACAAGAAACAACTAGACTTGTTACTATCATGCAAAATTTTAAATAAACCAAATTTGCAAGATCTGCCCTAATCACAGCTAAAAACACGGTAAGTACCAAACCAAATCATAAGGTAGCAGGCTAGCTCATCTCCCAACCACGACCGGCCCTGAGCCAAGGCTAGGGCTCCTGCCCATGTCTAACTCCGGCATCCCATACCACCGGAGCCTACCCAAAGGCCTTCGACACACCAACCTATGTGCTCACCATGTGCATGGCATGAGCATGTCTGCTGTTTTGGTCCAAGCCAGACCTTTAGTGGTGCATCCGCACACAACTATCTCACAACAATAACCAAGGCCCTCACTTATATAGTGATAACTTTGCCATAAATAGCTAGCCTTCTATAAATAGCTATTAAGCCTATTTATTACTCCAAGAACTCTAGCCAAGTATCTATCTGCTAATCCCTAATCCTGAAGCCCCCTAACGTCGTTGGGTTAGGTTCCTAATCCTAGATTAGTGTCCAAGTACATAACATACTTCCCCTCTTTAAGCATTTATGTCACCATTTGGCTACCCATTTGGTCCATCTCCATTTCTAGTGCCACTTCTATGGGACTGTCACTCCATAGAGCGGCCAAATTTGTGCCATGTTCACATGAGGCCAAGGCGGTGTCTCATGTGAAAGGACCAGTTACTTTGTGTCACATGGACGGGAGCCAGTTTTGTGTCACCCGTGTGTGACCAGGATCGTGTCATATGGACAGGAGCCTATATCGTGCCACCCGTGTATGGCCAGGACGGTATCTTGTCCATGGGACTATCACTCCATGGAAGGACCCATGTTTGTATCGCGTCTTGCCTATGGGATTGTGACTCCATAGGAAGGCCAGGATTTTCACATTCTGTCGCACCAGATTCGTGCTCGACCAGAATGTCTTGTACAAGTTTCATGAAAGGAAGATTTGTTCATAACAAGTGCACATGCATCCATGTTTGCATGTCTGAAACTGTTTTGTGTGACTTGTCTTCGTGTGTTTGCTTGCCATGACGTGCCACTTACTGAGCAGGGACGCCTACCAGTGAGCCGTGAGGCTTGCCTTGTCTTCTGACATGTTTTGTTGCATGTGAACAGGTGGTAAGTATGATGTATTCATTTATTTTAATGTTTTTATTCTAACCTATGAATTTATAAGGCTTACGGGTTCACACATAATAATAATCAAGTGGATAATATTTTTAAGGTGACCAAGGCCCAACTTATTGGGATGCCCATGCTTGTGTCCTACTTACCCCAATTACGTGCAAGGAAGAAAGCAAATAAGGAAACTTACGTGAAGTGGCTATGTGGAGGAAGAAAAATCGACCATCTGCCTTCTCCATTTAGGGACAGCCGACTTGCTAGGGAGGAGTCGATTTTGCTACGAAGAGCTTTTTGGGACAGCCGACTGGCTCTTGGGAACCCTTTGGGACAGCCGACTAGCTTCCTTGCTATTTTCGAAGAATTGGACCAGACCACATGCTCATGCAGGAAGAGTCGACTGGCTCTTGGAAACCCTTTGGGACAGCCGACTAGCTTCCTTGCTGTTTTCAAAGAATTAGACCAGCCCACATGCTCATACAGGAAGAGTCGACTTGCGACCGCTCCCTATAGGAGGCCTACAGATCGGAAGACAATATACACATATTTAGAACACTTAATCTAATTATTATTAATCAATGGAAACAACATCAACAACACAAACACTGGAAACACTGAAAAATACAAATGACACCAGCACTGGGGCCGTAAAGCCCCCCCCCCCCCCCCCCCCCCCCTCCTCAATACTTATGGTATTTCTTAGAGTATTTATATTTGTACAAGTGTCATGGGCGTGAAAAGGCCAAATTCCTCCATTAGGAAGTGCAAACAACCAAACAGATCTGGTTCAAACCGATGAAGAAAGTGTTAGTCAGAGTAGCCTCAAATCACAGTCTCTTAGTACTCGAGAGGCCATGGAACATCCCCTCTTCCCCATGCCATCCTACCTAAACATGCTTCGATGATGGTGACCAAACTTTGCGAGCATGTGGGGAACCCCCCTCCCCCCCCCACCAATGCTCACAATGTTTGCTCACCATCAGAGCATGTTTGGGTTATCAATTAGAACCCAGTGGGGATGTTTCAAGTCTCTTAGTGCTCGAGGCTATGGAAAATCCCACTGTTCTCCATGCCATCATACCCAAACATGCTTCGATGGTGACCAAACTTTGCGAGCATGTAGGGACTATCTTCACTAGGTGTACACTTACCTTTCACTTGTCTTCCAGGACCGTGCACAAACGGGCACGCCCGTACTAACGCAAGCAACATGTACACCGTGAAGGGAACGTTTCCCAGTGCTCCCAATTAAGCTTTGTACTTGGTTTTTTCTCATACCCTCTTGACCTTCACTGGCTCCTCTATAAATGAGAGCGCAGTCAAGGCAGTCATGGGAGAAACCTCTTCTCATTGATCTTCTAGAGTGTATGCAACTGGAGAAGAACTTCCCTACACAAAGCTTGAAATAACAGCATTTAACTTGAATTATTATCTGAATTTGAAATAAAATATTGAAATAAATACCTGGCATGGATTTTAATTCAAATCTCAGTAATGAAGACCATTTCCCTTGTATTGTACTCCAAAAGGGAAGCTTCAGCTACTGTCAACAAAGAAACTAGTAGGTACACAAGATAGGTACAGCAGGTACTTATGGGCAATCAGCAGGTGCAGCAAGTACTGTTAAGTACACGTGGGCAGACAGCACGTACAGCAAGTATTGTCAGGTACACGTGGGCAGCCAGCAGGTACAACAGCGTGGGAAGTAGGCGACTGTTCTCAGGTGTAGAGAAGGCGTGAAGGAGCACGTACACCAGTGTGGGAGAGGTGGGCGCATCCAGGCGTGGAGAGAGAGAGAGCCTGACTGCAACCAGGCGTGGAGAAGGTAAGAGGTGCCACCAACCCACACGTGGGTTCTTTCCAACAGAATTCCATGCAGGGATTTTAATTAAGGGTTATTAAAACGTTAATTCAACTTATCATCTTTGGCCCCCCCCCTCATAAGCAAATGTCCACCCCCTATTTAAAAATGGGTGTGAACACTATACCTTATAAATATTAAGATTCACTCTAGTTAATGGATTTTACCATTTTAAAAGGCCAAAACGAAAAATACTTACCACTTGTTCACACGCCACACCACCAAGTCAGCAAACAGCACTCCACGGTACACTGGGGGCGTCCGCGTCCAATGTACTGACACGGCATAACAAGCAGACACACGCAAATAAGTCATGCAAAAACAAATTTATGAATGCAAGCATAAATGCATGTGCACAAATAATGGACGAAATCTCCCTTTCATGAAACTTGTACAAGAGGTTCCTGTCGAGCATAAAACTGGCACCACAGATATAAATAAATATGTCTTGGTCTTCCTATGGAGTGACAGTCCCATAGGTAAGACACCATCCTGGCCATACATGGGTGGCACCAACAGGCTCCCGTCCATACAGCACGAAGCAAATCACACACGGGTGGCACGAAGCTGGTTCCTGTCCATGTGACGCAACACTGGTCACACACGGGTGGCACTGATCTGGCTCCCGTCCATGTGACACCATAAAACTGGCCCTTTTACATGGGATACTGACTTGGCTCCATGTGAACGTGGCACAAATATGGCCGCTCTATGGAGTGACAGTTCCATAGAAGTGGCTCTAGAAATGGAGATGGACCAAATGGTGACATCTCCCCGGGCTTCTAAACAGTTGACCTCAACTGAAAAGCCTCAAGATATGCCTGCAAAAGCTGAGAGTAGTCAGCAAAATAATAATCCTCGTCAACCCACTTTGCATCAATCGGCAAATAATTTTTAAATTTCACAAGGTATCTCCGGGAAAGCTTCCCATGTGGTAACTTTCTCTCCTTGTGAAATACAATCTGCTCTAGCTGAAGGATCTCCTCAAGCCCATCAACTTCTGGCGGATCTTCTGTGAGACAGGCTCCTCTGGATCTGGCCTCACATACTTCCGCAAAAGACTCACATGAAAAGCATTGTGAATCTTCCAATGGCTAGGTAAAGCAAGCCTGAAGGACACTTCATTGATCTTGTCAGTCACTTTGAAGGGTCCATAATATCGAGTAGAAAGCTTTGGATATGATCCCTCTCGTCCTGGCCTCTTCCGAAGCCTAGCTTTCTCAAATTTCAGTAATACCCAATTACCTACATGACCTTCTTGATTTAGGACAGCCCCTATACAATCGCCACAAGCATCACATTCCACTATGAATGACCTTTGCAAGTCAGGAACAATCAATACGGGTCCACATATGATAGCATTCTTGAGTTGCAACAAGAAGGCATCCTGCTCCTTTGGGGTCCATTTAAAAGTGGCTTTCTTCTTCGTGAGATCATGTAGAGGCGTGGTAATCATGGCAAAATGCCTTATGAAGCGTCTATAATATGAACATAAACCCAGAAAACTATGTACTTGATGTACATTTTGCAACTTTCGCCAATTCCGAATGGTTTCAATCTTGGCAGGATCATTCTTACACCATCCTTGGATACAATGTGACCCAAATAGTGTATCTCTGAAAGAAAGAACTCACTTTTCTTGGCATTAATGAAGAGTTTATGCTTCCGCAACTCTTCAAACACTGTGGCCAAATGAGTCCTATGCTCCTGCTCATTCTTGGAGAAAACCAGGATGTCATCAAAGAATACACTTGTGAATTTTCGATGGGGTTGGAATATCCTATCTATCATACGATTGAATGTGGCTGGGGCATTGGTGAGACCAAAAGGCATCACCAAAAATTCATACAATCCAAAAGCTGTCCTGAATGCAGTTTTGTGGACATCCTGTGGCACCACTCGTATCTAGTGATAACCACTCTTCAAATCAATACGGCTGAAACAAGCCGAGCCATCAAGCTTATCCAGAATGTCATCAATACACGGGATTGGAAATCTATTCTTGATGGTGAGCTTATTTAGAGCCACACACATGCAGAATGATCCATCTTTCTTTTGAACCAGAAGCACGGGAGAGCAAGGTGAGGAACTTGGCTGAACCAAACCTTTCTCCAAAATCTCATTAACCTGCTTCATGATCTCTTCTTGTTGTGCGGCACTTACACGATATGCAGGTTTGTTAGGTGAAGAACTACCTGGCACAAGATCTATGCGATGATCCCCGGGCCTTTGAGGAGGTAGTTCACCTGGCAATGCATTAGCAAAACAATCTTTGTATGCATGAAGAAAATTCAACCTATCCTGAGTCAAAACATCCACATTTTCATGACTTGGTTCAATGCTATCACGAACAAAAAACAAGTATGCAGAAAGACTCTTTTTCATTGCTTTATTAATCTGGATGTGAGATACAACTGGGATAGAATCGCCTTCCTTGCCAACATCAATAACATGCATGCCGCCTCTATGCATAAAGGAAATCATGTTTGTCTTGTACTCTTTGCGGGGCTCCCCATGGCTTGCCAAGAAATACATCACATCCATTAAGTGATGCAACCAAGAAATGCTCATGATCAAGGTAACCCTGACTATATATGCGCAACTTCCCAATAAGTGGGGTAACTTGCACCTCTTTACCAACAAAGGCAACTTCTGCTTCAATTTGAGGCCCCATGTCCTCAACCTCAATGCCCAAGGCGGCTGCCATCTGAATAGAGATGAAGTTATCTGTTGCACAATCATCAAACATAAATAGAGCGGGCTGATCCTTGATTTGACCCCATGCTTTGCATACCATCCTCTCTTTACCATCATGCTTCGTGTTTCCCTGCACATCGAGAATTGCATGCACATTTACCTTGGGTTGCTTGTCCTCATGCTTTTGTCTGCGGTTGGGGCATTGTCTAAATATATGCTCTTTGCTGCCACAAGAAAAGCATTTCCCCTCCTTTGCATATTGCTCCCTTTGCTCGGGGGTCAAGACAAATTTGTTCTTCTTTGGCCCATGATCCTTGGATGAGGTATTTTCAGCTTTACCTCCCTTCTTCTGGACATCCCGGAAGCTCTTTTTAGGTGGTTGTCCACCTTTTTGCAAGTTAGGGACAGCCTTCTCTTTGCCCTTGGAACCACCTTGATCTTGCTTGATTTTGAGCACCAATTGCTCCGTAGCAAGAGCAGATGCTATAAGCTGCTAAAGAGTGTGTTTCGGGTGTAATTCAATGCCCGAACGATAGGTTGGTTGCAACCCGGAACGGAACTTCCTCTTTCTTTCATCCTCGGAGAGTTGCATAAAGGGAGTTACCTCAAGCAACACTTTCCAAAACTTATTGACATACTGCTGCACACTTTCATTATCTTTTTGCTCAAGTCTATCCCACTTTTGGGTGAGAGTTTGCTCCGCATTAGGAGGCAAGAATTGGGCATAAAATCTGTCCTTAAACTCTTTCCAAGTGCAAATGGGATCTTTGGCGGTCTTTTCAGTGATCCACCAATGGGCAGCTGTCCCCTTCAAGAACATGCTTGCATGATGAATTTTGGACTTCTCAATGAAGTCCTCATCACGAAAAGCAATGTCAAATTGTGCCACAAAAGCTAGCACCTTAGAGGCATCATACTCTCCATGAAAGGCATCAAATTTCACGGACTTGTCCCCTGCCTTGAAATCCTTGAGCTTCGTGGGATGTGGTACATGTTCTTCTCTTTTTCTCTTCCCCTTATCCAATGGGGCAGCCCTCTCTGCATGGGCTTCATGGGCAACCAAAGATGTTTCAAAAGGCACGGTGGCATGTGCATTATGAATCTCTGGCCCCGATGCATGTGACCTCCCTAAATGATGCAATGTCTCACCACGAGACAACTCAATGGGCAAAGTCTTTCGGCTTGCATGCCGACCACTGTCCCCATGATGTACATTCTTGGAATCCAAATGGCCTTGAGCATGCATAAATATGTTTCCTCCTGTGCCATGAGGAGTGGATGCGTGGCGAGAGGTGACCGAAACTTCTTCTTTATGCAAGTATGATCTCAACTTTGAGAGGCTGGGTCTCCATGCTGCAAACGGGGTGGATTCTTGAACGTAAGCTGCCCATCCTCTCCCTCTTTAAGGTCACCCTTGCGGATAAGATAAGAGAGTGCCAGCTCCCTTGGCTTCTTGCCCACCTCTCGAGCCATAGACTCAAAAGTCATGTCCACCATCGCATCAGCTTTCTTGGCTTCTACGACACTTTGTACATGGGGGTCCTCATGCAAGAATTTCAGCTCTTGCTCTTTTTCCTGCAAGAGTCTCTTCATGTGCTCCAACTCAGCCCTCCATGCATTGGGCTCTTCCTCATGCATGGGTTCTTTACCACGTGATGGCTGTCCCATGTATGCACTGTCATGGACTCTCTCAAGAGGCTCATGCCTTCCATGCAATGCATCGGAATCCCATGAAGCACTTGATTGGCCCCTCGAAATCGGCACTTCCTATGGGTTGCCATGGCTGTCCATTGAATTAAGTGTTCGTGCTTGCTTCCGATCTCAAAACTCCGTGTCTCCTCTTGAGAAAGAGAGACGACCAAACCAATGCAACCGCTCCCTACAGGAGGCCTACAGATCGAAAGACAATATACACATATTTAGAACACTTAATCTAATTATTATTAATCAACGGAAACAACATCAGCAACACAAACACTGGAAACACTGAAAAATACAAATGACACCAGCACTGGGGCCGTAAAGGACCCCCCCTCCCCCCCCTCAATACTTATGGTATTTCTTGGAGTATTTATATTTATACAAGTGTCATGGGCCTGAAAAGGCCAAATTTCTCCATTAGGAAGTGCAAACAACCAGACAGATCTGGTTCAAACCAATGAAGAAAGTGTTGGTCGGAGTAGCCTCAAATCACAGGCTCGTTCCCACCTTCACTGGGTGTACACTTGCCTTTCACTGGCCTTCCAGGACTGTGCACAAACGGGCACGCCCGTACTAATGCAGGCAACATGTACACCGCGGAGGGAACGTTTCCCGATACTCCCAATTAAGCTTTGTACTTGGTTTTTACTCATACCCTCTTGACCTTCATTGGCTCCTCTATAAATGAGGGCGCGGTCAGGGCAGTCATGGGAGAAACCTCGTCTCATTGATCTTCTAGAATGTATGCAACTGGAGAAGAACTTACCTACACAAAGCTTGAAATAACAGCATTTAACTTGAATTATTATCTGAATTTGAAATAAAATATTGAAATAAATACCTGGAATGGATTTTAATTCAAATCTCAGTAATGAAGACCATTTCCCTTGTATTGTACTCCAAAAGGGAAGCTTCAGCTACTGTAAACAAAGCAACCAGAAGGTACACAAGATAGGTACAGCAGGTACCTATGGGCAGCCAGCAGGTGCAGCAGGTACTGTCAGGTACACGCAGGCAGCCAGCAAGTACAGCACGTACTGATGGGCAGCCAACAGGTACAGCAGCGTGGGAAGTAGGCGGTTGTTCTCAGGTGTAGAGAAGGCGTGAAGGAGCAGGTACACGAGTGTAGGAGAGGTAGGCGCATCCGGGCGTGAAGAGAGAGAGCCCGACTGCAACCAGGCGTGGAGAAGGCAAGAGGTGCCACCAACCCACACGTGGGTTCTTTCCAAAAGAATTCCATGCAGGGATTTTAATTAAGGGTTATTAAAACCTTAATTCAACTTATCATCTTTGGGACCCCCCCTCATAAGCAAATGTCCACCCCCTATTTAAAAATGGGTGTGAACACTATACTATACCTTATAAATATTAAGGTTCACTCTAGTTAATGAATTTTACCATTTTAAAAGGCCAAAACGAAAAATACTTACCACCTATTCACACGCCACACCACCAAGTCAGCAAACAGCACTCCACGGTACACTGGGGGCGTCCCCGCCCACTGTACTGACACGGCATATCAAGCACACACACGCAAATAAGTCATGCAAAAACAAATTTATGCATGCAAGCATAAATGCATGTGCACAAATAATGGACGAAATCTCCCTTTCATGAAACTTGTACGAGAGGTTCCTGTCGAGCACAAAACTAGCGCCACATATATAAATAAATATGTCCTGGTCTTCCTATGGAGTGACAGTCCCATAGGTAAGACACCATCCTGGCCATACACGGGTGGCACCAACAGGCTCCCGTCCATATAGCACGAAGCAAATCACACACGGGTGGCACAAAGTTGGTTCCTGTCCATGTGACACAGCACTGGTCACGCATGGGTGGCACTCATCTGGCTCCCGTCCATGTGACACCATAAAACTGGCCCTTTCACATGGGACACTGGCTTGGCCCCATGTGAACATGGCACAAATTTGGCTGCTCTATGGAGTGACAGTCCCATAGAAGTGGCTCCAGAAATAGAGATGGACCAAATGGTGACACAACTTGCTCTTGGGAACCTTTTGGGACAGCCGACTTGCTTCCTTGCTGTTTTTGAAGAGTTGGACCAGCCTGTTGAGTGCTACAGAAGAAATCAACCTGCCCTTGTGGTTATCCGGGAAGGGTGTCGGTGAGAGTTAGTATGGGAATGCCACTTTGTGCATGGTCCCGGAACACCAGGTGACCACCTAGCTCTACCCAGGTAAGGTGACGATTGTTTGTGATCGGATTCTTCATTGACAGAATTCCCTACTCGACAAGAATATTTGTCTGGTTTGTGATTTTCATTTTGCATGGATTTTGTTATGGCAAATTCTGGCTTGGTATAAGCCCATGTACCTTGTACTTATAAATACTCCAAGAAATACAATAGTATTGAGAGGGGGGGGGGGGGGGGGGCGGAGGGCGGGGGGGCTGGGGAGGGGGGAAGCTTTACGATCCCAGTGGTGGTGTCAAGAGTACAGTTTTATTTTCAGCTTTGTCTTGGTTGTGTTGTTCCGTTGAATCATAACTGCTAGGTGAACTATAATTGTGTTTTGGCTTCCAATTACATCCACTAGATCATTGGGTGCAATTTCATTGGTATCAGAGTCCAGTCGTCTCTCTTTCTCAAGAGGAGACACAGTGTTTTGAAATCGGAAGCAATCACACGGACACTTGACCAAATGGACAGTCAAGGCAATCCTTTGGAAGTGCCAAATTGAAGGGATCAATCAAGTGCCTCGCGAGATTCTAATGCGTTGTAGGGAAGGCACAAGCCCCTTGAGAGGGTTTATGACAGTGTTTTGTTGGGACAGCCGTCCTGTGGAAAAGAGCCTATGCATGAGGATGAGCCCGATGCATTGAGGGCTGAATTGGAACACATGAAGAAGCTTTTGCAGGCGAAGAAGCAAGAGCTAAAACTTTTGCACGAATATCCTCATGTACAAAGTGTCATTGAAGCAAAGAAAGCTGATGCTATGGTGGATATGACCTTTGAGTCCATGGCTCGTGAAGTGGGCAAGAAGCCAAGGGAGTTGGCACTCTTCTATCTTATCCGAAAGGGTGATCTCAAAGAGGGAGAGGATGGGCAGTTATTCAAGAATCCACCTTGTTTGAAGCATGGTGACCCAATATCTCAACGGTTGAGATCTTATGTGCACAAGGAAGAATGCATCTACTCCGCATGGGACAGGAGGAAACAGGTATATGCATGTTAGTGGAAGGCATGATGGCCAAGTGGATTCAAAGCATGTATCTCATAGTGAGAGTGATCGGCACAACCGCACATTGGTGGATCGCCGAAAAGACCACCAAAGATCCCATTTTCACTTGGAAAGAGTTCCAAGGACAGGTTTTATGCCTAGTTTTTGCCTCCAAATGCGGAGCAAACTCTCACACAGAAGTGGAATAGACTTGAGCAGAATAACAATGAGTGTGTGCATCAATATGTGAATAAGTTTTGGAAGGTCTTGCTTGAGGTTACTCCCTTTATGCATCTTTCCGAAGACGAGAAGAAAAGGAAGTTTTGCTCCGGGTTGCAACCAGCCTACCGTTCGGGCATCGAATTGCACCCGAAACATACCCTTCAGTAGCTCATAGCATCTGCTCTTGCTACAGAGCAATTGGTGCTTAAAATTAAGCAAGATAATGGGGGTTCCATAGTCACAAGGGACGGGGACCGGGACGGGACGGGGGACGGCCATAAATAGGGAACGGAGACGAGGGAGGGAACGGCACTCAAAAAGTACTTTTTTTAAAAATTTTTCTACTCTACACTTATTCTACTTTGGAAGTACATCAAAATGAGCACAAATTTACACTAAAATGGTAAGCTTTTGAGTCATATTAATAATTAAGTAGATACAAAATGAGTCATGACTCAAGAGTCAGGAGTCAAGACTAAGCCTTAAGGAGGCAGGATACATGGACTCAAATGAGTCAATGACAAAAAAGTGCTGAAGACTAGAGGCTAGAGGCTAGAGCTAAGTAGTAAGGCCCATGAATCATGATCCATGAATGATCATCCACGTGAAGTGCTCGCCTCATGGTCATGGGTAGCTTGTGCCAAAGAAGCATCAAGCTCATCCTCAGTCTCATCCTCACTGGCATGCTGCTCTTGCACCTCATCCTCTTGTTGCTCTTCTTGTTGACTCATCTCCCACTCGGTGAAGGAATTTGCCTTCTTGGTCACGCTCTTGCAAAGCATTCGCAAGTTCGCGCTGACGAAGACAAGGTCATTGGCACGCTCTACCCCGAGTCGGTTCCTCTTCCTAGAGGCAATGTGGCTGTAGGTACTCCAAAGTTGCTCCAAGCAAGAGGAGCTGACGGCCTGGCTAAGTATGCGGATGGCAAGCTGCTGCAGCTCCGGTCCATCTGAACCAAAGTCCTCCCACCATAGAGCAGCACCAACTTTGGAGCGGTCAACCTGTGCATCATGACAGCCATAGGAGCCATGAAATGACCTGTACATCAAAAGCTGGTCCCTGATCTTGCGCCTAACCGGTGCATCATGCACAAGACGATCCAAGATGATCCTCCATCCAGCGCTCACCTCCCGGTCGCTCTCCTGCTTGTTGCCTTGGAATTCTGGGTCCACCACATAAGCTGCTGCATGCAATGGAGAGTAGTAGGAATTCCACCTTCCTAGACACAAGACATGGATCTCCTCGTATCTGTCTTCATCAGGCACGAAATCTTTCAACTTCTCTATCATGCGATCCATGGCCTCGTAGACCTTGCCTATGCATGGTTGCATAGCGTCTACAATCCTCAATAGGTGGACTATGGGCCTCACCATAGCATCTATGGTCTTCACACGCTCCCACCAAGAGGCGTCATCCGCCCGTAGCCTACACTCTTGGCCAGTGTTTGTATGGGCTTCTTTTATGGCGACAAACTCGTCGCTAAGGAAAAGCCCCCTCAAAGCACCGCTACAATCCTTCAACCGGCCCAACATGAGAAAGTTGTAGGCAAACCGGGTGTCGGAATATTTGAGGAGAGAGAGACAAGACCTCTTGTTGAACTCATGCCGAAGTCTTTGGTGGTTGAGGCATCACGACCAGGTCCTCACCGAGAAATCTAGCTCGGGCAGTCGCCTCCCAGAAGGTGAAAATGTTGTCAAGGATACTACGCTCCTTGACGAATCCTGTCTGGGTAGCATGAATCAACTCCCCCAGGATGGGCTGGATCCTCAAACTCAAGGCCTTTGCTAAGACCTTGTAGACAGTATTGAGGATTGTAATAGGTCTCCAATGCCGAATATCATCTGATACTCTCTCCCCCTTGGGGGTAAGAAAGATCAAGCCCTCTGAAAAGCTCTGTGGCATCACCCCAGTGTCCAAAACATACTGAAAGCCCCTGCAGAGGCCTGGCCCCAAAAGGTCCCAATATCGCATAAAAAAGGCAGGCGTCAATCCGTCCTCCCCAGGGCAACTGTGGCGCAGAAGGACTCTCAAGGCCTCAGCAAGCTCAACCTCTGAAAGAGGCTCACCCAGAACTGTACGCATACGATCTGTGACCCTCCTCTGCACATGGGCCCACACAGTCTGTCTGCAAGCATCCCAAGCCTCAGTGACTGGCTCCGCTGAAAGCAGGTCTCTATAGAACTCAGCAGTCATCTTAGCAGTCAGTCCTACATACATGTTACCCATGAACTCTCAGGGAAGAATGACATCCATCATCAAAGGAGCACATAAGTTTGGACTTCAACTGGCAGCAGCAGGGAGTTTCTCTTCCACAGAAGAAGACGGAAGTTTGCTCCAACATCGCCTCAGGAGGTTCAGAGCTTCAAGTACGACGGAGATGGTAGGTGAAAGGTTTCCAGAGGCAGGTCAGGGGTGACTCAGGTATTTGCCATACAGTTCCCGCAGTACATGAAGTCTTGGCTCAAAGGATTTCACTCCTGCAGATGGCCTCAGTCCCAGCAGAAGACAGAAGGGGGCAGTGGTTCGGAGGAGAAGGATCACAGAGTAGTCGAAGGTTGCCAGGTATCCACCCAGCAAGAGTTTAGCAGCGGGGAATGTCACGTGCACACCAGTCAGGTGTACAGTGACATGGCATCATTGTATGGCATCATTAGCATTATCTGGTTCATTAGGCATTTAATCAGAATTTTACAGGCATTTTTCAAGTATTTTATGACCAGCCGACTGGCATTTATGGTATTTATGCCCAGTCGTGGACATACAGCATCTGGCCGACTGCATTAATGCTGGCCGACCAGCATCCCTCATGCATATAAATAGAAGAGCCGCTCCATTCAGCATTCCACACATCATCATCTGGTTCTTCATGCGTTTTCAGCCTCTTATCTCAGCATAGAGGTCAGCGCATATCAGATAGAAGCATTCAGCAGCATAATCAGCAAACGCAGCCTCCTCTGGAGCATCATGCGTTTCAGCACATCATCAGCAGCAGCATTCAGTTAACGCATCATCAGTTCAGCCATCATCATCAGCAAAACGCAGCCAGTTCAGCCCAACAGGTCTGCGTTTCATCATCCCATCAGCATTCAGCATCTGTTCCCAAAGCCTCCCTTCAGCGTTTCCTTCCAGGAGACAAGGGAAAGAGTGGACAGCAGTTCAGCCCGCATATTCAGCATATAGGCAGCATATTCAGCATTACAGATCCAGTTGGATCTCATTGTAACCGCATTCTTCATATAATATAGCTGCATTGCATTGACACATATCTGTCTGTCTCATAAACATCATTAAGTGCAGTTAAGTCAGACTAAGGTTGTGATTACTACGGTCATAAGCTCTCACATGTCACATTGGTATCAGAGCGTTACAGGGTAACCAGCCTTAGAGCATGTTCATTCCAGCAGTCATTCAGTCAGTCATCATTTTCATCGCTTCCCCACAGTTAAACCCAGTTCTCAAAATTTTGCAAGCCACCCTTAGGGATTTTCCCTTAGGCCTGCATCAGTAACCCATCCATCTGCATTCTTGCACAGCATTTAGGGTTGCACATGGCTTGCATAGCAGACAGTCATCTTAGCAGTCATCTTAGCAGTCAGTCCTGCATACATGTTACCCATGAACTCTCAGGGAAGAATGACATCCATCATCAAAGGAGCACATAAGTTTGGACTTCAACTGGCAACAGCAGGGAGTTTCTCTTCCACAGAAGAAGACGGAAGTTTGCTCCAACATCGCCTCAGGAGGTTCAGAGCTTCAGGTACGACGGAGATGGTAGGTGAAAGGTTTCCAGAGGCAAGTCAGGGGTGACTCAGGTATTTGCCATACAGTTCCCGCAGTACATGAAGTCTTGGCTCAAAGGATTTCACTCCTGCAGACGGCCTTAGTCCCAGCAGAAGACAGAAGGGGGCAGTGGTTCGGAGGAGAAGGATCACAGAGTAGTCGAAGGTTGCCAGGTATCCACCCAGCAACAGTTTGGCAGCGGGGAATGTCACGTGCACACCAGTTAGGTGTACAGTGACATGGCATCATTGTATGGCATCATTAGCATTATCTAGTTCATTAGGCATTTAATCAGAATTTTACAAGCGTTTTTCAGGTATTTTATGACCAGCCGACTGGCATTTATGGTATTTATGCCCAGTCGTGGACATACAGCATCTGGCCGCGACTGCATTAATGCTGGCCAACCAGCATCCCTCATGCATATAAATAGAAGAGCGTCTCCATTCAGCATTCCACACATCATCATGTGGTTCTTCATGCGTTTTCAGCCTCTTATCTCAGCATAGAGGTCAGCGCATATCAGATAGAAGCATTCAGCAGCATAATCAGCAAACGCAGCCTCCGCTGGAGCATCATGCGTTTCAGCACATCATCATCAGCAGCATTCAGTTAACGCATCATCAGTTCAGCCATCATCATCAGCAAAACGCAGCGAGTTCAGCCCAACAGGTCTGCGTTTCATCATCCCATCAGCATTCAGCATCTGTTCCCAAAGCCTCCCTTCAGCGTTTCCTTCCAGGAGACAAGGGAAAGAGTGGACAGCAGTTCAGCCCGCATATTCAGCATATAGGCAGCATATTCAATATTACAGATCCAGTTGGATCTCATTGTAACCGCATTCTTCATATAATATAGCTGCATTGCATTGACACATATCTGTCTGTCTCATAAACATCATTAAGTGCAGTTAAGTCAGACTAAGGTTGTGATTACTACAGTCATAAGCTCTCACATGTCACACTCCAGCCACGTAAAGTGGCCCACTCTCCATAGAAAATGCCAAAATCCTTGGTACCTTTCAAGTATCGCAGCACGTGGAGTGCTGCCCTCCCAGTGAGTGTCCAAAGGTGCTTGCATGAAAGCACTGAGAGTTCCCACTACAAATGCACAATCAAGCCGTGTGTTGAGCAACCAAATCAAGGAACCAACCAATTTCCTGTACATAAGTGTATCAATCGGATCCAGAAGAGGAGAGTTTGATGCCAGGATCCATGGGGGAAGTGATAGGCTTACAATCTATCATCCTGAAAGCCTCTAATGTGCGTTGTATGGCTGCCTGTGATGATCAAGTCATCCACATAGAGAAGTATACACCCCTTTCTCGAGATAGATGTAGAGATTTGGATCAACCGTCGACCGCTTGAAACCCTTCTATTGAAAGAAAGCATCAATCTTCTCATACCAAGCCCTGGGGGCTTGTTTCAAACCATACAAGGCCTTTTTCAACATGTAAACCATACCTTTAGAGCCACGAACCTGAAATCCCAGGGGCTGTTCCACATAAACTTCCTCCTTCAGCTCCCCGTTGAGGAATGCCGACTTGACATCCATTTGAAAGATGGGCCAATGAGAGTGTGCAGCAAGAGCAAGAACTGTCCGTATGTTCGCCATCCAAGCAATCAATGCAAAGGTATCATCAAAATCCATGCCAGCTTTCTCAAAATAGCCTTTGGCCACAAGCCTGGCCTTGTGCTTATCTAGAGTCCCATCCGATTTGTACTTGGTCTTATAGGTGCATAATTAACACACAAGTTCTCCTGAGATGATGTTGGGTACGCAACCGCTCCAATTGACGAGGACCCCCTGCTAGAGGTGAAGGCAAACGTTTTACCCCTGAGTCTCACAATGTCTGGTACAACCAATTGGGAATACAAGATCCCCCCCAGAAGTCGAACCCTGCTCCAGAGGTGTAGCTTGCTGTGGAGCATCCACCGAAATCTCGTACTCCTAATCAATGCCAGATGATTCCTCCGCCTCAAGTGCTCGAGGACATGTTAGGTCAAGTCGAGGAAGAGGAACACGAGGATCCGGCAAGGAACCAAGGAGAGACTGAGTCGAATCAGCCTCTGAAGATGAAGAAGCCCCTCTGCAATGGAAGATGAAGTCTCATCAACCACCACATCTCTACTAACAATGATCTTCGAGGTTGTAGTATTGTAGAGCCGATAACTGTTGGATTCTAAGCTGTAACCAACCAAAATATGCTGTTTGGACTTAGCGTCCAACTCCCCCCTGTCACCATCAAGTACATGTACAAATACATCTGACCCAAAAACCCGAAAGTGAGAAACCGAGGGTTTTCTTCCGAGGTAGGCCTGAAAGCGGGTCTGCCTTGGAACAGCAATAGTAGGGGACGGACGGAGAATATAAACAGCAGTAGTCCACCCAAAGCTTTTGAGGAAGACTCCGATGTTCCAACATTGTCCAAGCCATCTCAATCACCGTTCAGTTCTCGCTCCACTTCGTTGTTCTCTGAATGAGTACCAGTGTTGGCAAACTCCCGTTGAATGCCATGTAGCTCACAATACTGATTAAATTGGCGAGAAGCAAACCCACCTCCTTTGTCGGCTCGTAATGTCAAGACAGAGTGTCTCGATTATTTCTCCACCAAGGTTCTCCATGTTTGGAATTTGTTGAAAGTTTCATCTTTGGATTTGAGAAAATAGGCCCAAGTATACCTGCTAAAATCATCAACCAAAAGAAAAACATAACTGGCAGAACCAAGAGACAGTTTGTGCATCAGGCCGCACAAATCCACATGAACCAACTCCAGAGGTGCTGCAGCTCGCCATGTAGCCTTCTTTGGAAAGGCCTCCCGATGTTGTTTTCCTTTGAGACGAGTGACAAGGGCCCTCACGTGTGCCAACATCTAGCAATCCATCCACTAGCTGCTCCTGAAAAGCCTTCACAAGGCCTCCATATGAACATGTCCTAATCTAGCATGCCAAAGATCACCTATGCGGGTACCTATGTGAGAGTAAAGAGCCGTGAGTTTGTAGAGTCCATGGTCCTCTATACCTTGCCATAGGATCCTGTCAGTGAGAGGATCCTGAATGATCTCAAAGTCCCCATAAATTCCACCTTAGTGCCCAATTTGCAAATCTCATGTACAGAAAGGAGACGAAATCCTAAATCTAGGACATATAGCACTCTCGAGGTGTACTTCCCTCCATTGCCATCCAGAATGAGGGGCATTATCCCTTTGCCAAGAATGGGAAAAGTAGAGTTATCTCTAATGGCAACTCTGCCACAGTGTTGCTACGGTTTATCAAGCCCCAAACAGGGGCACTTATGGCGACAATGTTAGAGTCGCATGGGGATTTGGAAGCGAAGTCAAAGGACAAAGGAGCAGTAGTCACAAACCTTCTGGTTGCCAAAAGAAGTAGGAGTTGAAGACCCCTTTGGCTTTGCATCCTTGGAGTCCTTAAAGTCCATATAATAAAGTCTCCTTGTTTATAAACTAAATAAAAACAATATTAGAAATTAAAAAAGAACTAAAAAAAGTAAAAGGAGGTATCCCACCTTTACCGCCCCCCTCTTTATCCAATGAAAGCCTAGTTACCTTTCTTTGAAGAAGAATCCCCGAATCTATTCTCTTGATCAAGGACCATAGGTGTCACGTGCTTGCCCGTGCCATGGCTAAACATTTACATGAACAATCTTAATCCTGGATAATCATCAGTTAAGTCAATCATCAGTAGAAGAAAAAGTACCCTCATATCATTAGCATCAACATCAGCATTAGAATCAGCATCGGCATCGACATCAGAATCAGCATCATCATCGGGGCTAGATGTGCCAACATACAGTCTAGGCAGAAGGCGATAGCAACCAGAATGACAGGGCAACATTTAATGCCAGGCACATAATTAAATGGAATATAACTCCCTGGTTTATGTCCACAGCACACCGATAGCTACTAGCATTCAGTCATAAGTCATTTCAGCAAGTCATTATTCATCATTCATCAGCCAGTAGAAGTTATATAGAGGCTAGAGGTCAACTCTTCGGGACTAACCAATGGTCTGCATCAAGTACAAACATTTATGCAAACTTTTTGTACCATATTAAAATATGGAAAGTTCTGACACCAATTTCTCTCTTCTTCTCTCCTCTGTCTTAATCATGTGTTATTTAGTATCTTGTTCTTAATCAGGCTTAGGACTATGGATCAATACAGCAAGGCTTCCGTGCATGCAACATCAGTATCAGAGCATTCAAGCTCAGCCCACTAAGCAAAGTCCCAAGGAAGGTGCACAATTACAGCAGAAGAATGCACAATAGAGTAGCAAATGGATCGGTCTACAAACAGGCGAAGCCAAAGGAAGCATTCCCTGAGGGCATGTACGCATAAACAATACATCATTAAGCTCTCATATCAGTTCCAAAGCCCTAGCAACAGGCATGATCAATTCTAGCAAGTGACCCATTGCTGTGTTAAGGATAAGGAAAAAGCAGGCATAGGGATAGCAGTGGAACACATGCTCAGTTCTTTAGCAAGACTTGGAAGTGGAGATCAAGAGAAAAGTATTCAGACAAAAAGATCAGCAGTCTAAGACAAAGTCGGTTCTGTAAGATTCCTCCTCCAACTTTTGAGGTGTAAAGATGTAAGAACCTCCCCTTTATTCTTGTAATTATTCCGCTCTCTGAAATAATAGAAAGATCTTGTTTTATCCTAGAGAGAGAAAATATCTAGAGAGAGATAATCCAAAATTGAGATATCCTTGGATATAAAAATCCTCCTAGTGTCTAAAATGGTTTCTCCTGAAATAGAAGTTCAAAATAAACTTTCCAATGTGCATTAGGAATCAATTAAAGATTATATAAGAGACCTTAGCCTAAGGGTCTAGATATTAAAAAATTTCTAGATTATGGTCCAATTGAGGTTCCTATGGACCAATAGGATTAATCCAAGTGTTGGGATGAGATAATTCCAAAGAATATAAAAAAATACCCAAAAATGAGTAAATGCTCACATAAGATGAAGAGTTGACTGAGTACAAGGTTTATTAGTTAAAAATTAAGAGATATTACTAAAAAAAATGAGATATTTTGGAGAAATGGTGAATTTTTGACACCTTGGTAAGGAAGGGGAGACCTTTGAGAGGTAAGCGTCTCCTTCACATATGTGGAAACGTTTTTTAATTCAAAAAAATTGTGATATTTTTATCTCTCCTCTCTCTTGGATCAAACTAGATCAAAAAGGGAACCAAACTGGTCTAAATCTTGTCCAAATTGAGTCAAACTGAACTTCAAAAATTCTAGAATCCAGTTCGACTTGGTTAGTGACCTCCCTCACCTATAACTAGACTCTTAGTCTTTTGTAAAAAAATCTGTGAGCTATACCATGCCAGTATTATATTAAAATAATCATATTTTCTATTATCCCTTAAAAATCCTCTACTTTTGGGAAGCTTGGAGCTTCTCTCTCTCTTCAACAACTCTTGGAGCTTTCTTATCAACTCACTAAACCAATTGATTGATTGGGGGCTTCACTTCTAGACAAAGAAGTAAGCAAAACCTAGATGTAAGAAGGAATTTCATGGTTTTTGTTAATATTCTCCAATGATTTCATTTCTCAACCCCTCTCAAACTTGAGAAGTTTCTAATTAGTTGTTTTTAATGCAAATCAAGCTTTCTCTAAGAACTTTAATGATTAATCACAAAAAGTTAATCTTTATGCTTATTTAGAATGCTTTTTATGTATATCTCTCTCTCTTAAAAGAATAGTCATTTCTATGGCTAATTCTTTAAAAAAAGAATGCTTCTCATTGATAAATTCTTAATTCAAAACCAAACTCTAATCTTATTAAGCTAGAGGTTAAAAAAATAGTATTTTTATGCTTTTATGTTAATAAAATTATAGTAAATTTATGATTTAATTTTATAATTTGGATTTAAATTTAAGAATAGTTTTTCTATCATAATTGTATTACAAAGTTTTTCTATCATAGTTGTATTACAAAGTCTTATTCTTTTAAAAAAATTTAAAAATTATCAGTAATAGCAGCGAAGCTATGGCAAAAATTTTAAAAAATAATACATATCTTATTTTTATGCATAATGCTAAAGAGGACTTCCTACCATATTCTAGGATTGGACATCCTATGCTAAAAGAATGATTTTCATCAAATTCATGGAAAATAAAATTTTAGTGTTTATGCATAAATAATTAATTAAATAAAAGAGAAATTTTTGAATTATTTTTATGCAAAAAGAGAAATTCCCATGATATTTGAGAATCAAGTAATTAAATGGTAAAAGAGTAATTTTTTATAAATTTATTTTTATGCAAAAAGAGAAATTTTCATAATATTTGAGAATCAAGTAATTAAATAATAAAAGAGTGATTTTTGATAAATTTATTTTTTATGCAAAAAAAAGAAATTTCCATGATATTTGAGAATCAAGTAATTAAATATTTGGTAAATTTATTTTTATGCAAAAAAAGAAATTTTCATAATATTTGAGAATCAAATAATTAAATAGTAAAGGAGTAATTTTTGATAAATTTATTTTTATGCAAAAAGAGAAATTTCCATGATAATTGAGATCCAAGAAATTAAATAGTAAAAGAGAAATTTTTGGCATAATTCAAATCATGAGTATTTATCAAAAGTGAAAATTTGAGCATTATTAAATTTATTGAGAAATATGGGTAGAATTGATTTTTGTAAATCCCATAAATCTTTTACTCAAAAAGAAGAATATTGAATATATTTCACTTAAAAATGTTGAGAAATAATATGAAAATATCCATCGAAAAAAAATACCTTTAACTAGGCCAAGTAATTGACAAAAACTTAGAAAAGTCCCATCGGTATCAAAAGTAAAAAACCGTACTAAAAGTAATGTGATAAGATGTGAATGTGATGTGAGGAGATGTAAATGAATGTGGATGTAGATGTGGATGTGATAAGATGTGATAAGATATGATAAGATGTGAATGTGATATGAGGAGATGTGAGTGGATGTGATGAGATGTGGATAAGATGTGATGAGATATAAATAGATGTGGATGTGAATATAATGCGATAAGATGTGATGTGATGATGTGATGAGATATAAATGGATGTAAATATAATGTGATGAGACGTGAATGAATGAGATGTGATGTGATGTGATGTGGATCGGAGTAGATGTGAATGGACGAGATGTGATGTGAATGGATGTGATGTGATGTGGATCGGAGTAGATGTGAATGGATGAGATATGATGTGAATGGATGTGATGATGTGATGTGAATATGATATGATGAGATATAAATGGATGTGAATATAATGTGATGAGACGTAAATGGATGAGATGTGATGTGAACGGATGAGATGTGATGTGAACGGATGTGATGTGATGTGATATGAATGGATGTGATGTGATGTAGATCGGGGTAGATGTGAATGGACAAGATGTGATGTGAATGGATGTGATGTGAATCGGAGTAGATGTGAATGGACGAGATGTGATGTGAATGAATGTGATGTGGATCGAGATAGATGTGGATGGATGAGATGTGTATGATGTGATGTGGATATAGATAGATATGAATGGATGAGATGTGATGAGGATGGATGTGACGTGATGTGATGAGAATCTGAATAGATGTAATTGGATGTGATGTGGATGAATGTGATGTGATGAGATGTAATATGGTATGATTGGATGAGAATGGATGAAGAATGATGGGAAAAGATATGACTGGATGTGAAATAAGCAAAGTGAATTGATGTGGAATAATATAGAAAAGATGAAGAGTTAGTTAGAAACTGTATTTTATGACCTGTTTTTAAATGACTGTTTTATGTCAAGAATGTTGGGGAAGCATTTTTTACCATCTTATAAACGAGGTCGTGGTGACCTAAGTGATAAAGTTGCAACAGTTGACGGAGAGTCAACGAAGGACGTCTCACATAGCAAAGTCGGCCGAGGTCTTGACCAGCCTCGGTTCGATTTAAATAGTGAGCTTCTGATACGGTGGATGAGGGACCAAGGAAGCGGCCTATGAGTGAAGCGCTAGGTGACCTGCGAAGGAACCTAGAGGGTGCTGACCATACGGTGCTTGGGCTTTGGGTCGCCGAAGATACCCACGCGTGCATTGAGGAAGAAAATGGAACAAGGTGTCAGAGTTGTTTTCTGAACTTGGACATGGATCTGGTTGATTATCCTTGCTGGTCCTCAACGGATGAGTCCATGGCTCTTTTATATGGATCTGTTGATTGATCTTGTTGATCTTCAACGAAAAGTCCATCTGGATTTTCTTGAGTGATTCTATTGCCGGGTACTATGAGCTAGGAACTATTGAAAAGGTCCCTGAGTGAACAAGTGGTGAGCGTTCTGGTTGCCAGTGATGCCATAGGTACACCGATGAAGGAATGATTGGAAATTAG
>NC_141088.1:42938568-42966068 GCF_041138505.1 Cibotium barometz
TAAGCAGAGGATGGTCCTTCATCTTCCATTGCCCCTTGCATGTATTTCCTATGTTTGTACTTCTTTGCCTTATACAAGACTCTAGCTTCTGCTTCTTCAACCTCCTTTACCTTAGCTTTAAGTAGAGGATGGTCCTTCATCTTCCCTTGCATGTATTTCCTATGTTTGTACTTCTTTGCCTTATACAAGACTCTAGCTTCTGCTTCTTCAAAGTCAGCAGGTTCAACCTCCTTTACCTTAGCTTTAAGCAGAGGATGTAGGCCCACAATAAATTTTTCTTTTTTCAAAAATTATGCCACCTCTCTAGGATTGGTTAAGGCTCTAATCCACCTACCCCATAACCTCAAAAATTCATCTTTATATTCAACATATTCTTCCAATTTTGTTTGTTTCGAACCAAGAATCTTCTACCATAAGGTTGCTGCATCTCTTCCTTTACAAAATTGAGTTTTGAAAGCTGCTTCCAATTGATCAGGACCCTATCCAAACTACTAAACCATTCCTTAGTCTCGTCCCTCAGTCCCAAGACCAAGGTAGTCCTCCTATCTGTTGGTGTATCTTTGTTGCTCATAATACATGAAGTAGTCACATTTTCTAAAAATGTATGAGGATCTTCCCCTTCCTCACACCAAAGAACAAAGGAATCCCAACAATAAGTAGGCATATATCTATGCTCCATAATACCTACTATTTCATACAAGCTATACCTGATTCAAAGCCTTCCTCAGTGGGGGGCACCACTCTATGAGAGTATTTTAGTTGAATTTGTAGCGATGTGATGAGCTATGGTGGATCAAATGCAAGAATCAACATGATTAGCAAGTAATTAGAAAGTGATTAAGATAAGATTAGTGTACAATTAATCTAATAATATAATGTAGGCATGGATACTCAGAACCAACAAATTCTCATTAGGCCAATGTCTCAATTTATAGCTTTTACATCCACAAGGTGCCAAGCACCCGCTCCCACTGATTTCTCCTTGATTTGTGCCACCTCACCTACATTTGGGGGCACCTTTTCCTAGAATCTTTCCACCCCTATATTCACTCATGCTACCCTTGATTCTCCATTTAGTAGATTCTTCTCACCTTTTCACTGCTACCCACTCAATTACGGACTCCCTTTTATAGTCTCTAGCTAAGGGCTTGTTCTCGCACACACCCATTCACTTGCATATTTCAACACCTCCCCTCAAGTGAATAATTCTAGCACACCTGGACCCTATACCAAGTTTCCCTCTTACTTGGTAGCCCACGACCAGTGCATCAAGTCCCTAACTCATAGTCCTTGACGCTCTCTCTCTGTGTGTCCAAGGCTAATACAAGTGCCCGTAACTTTGACTAAAGTGCTCACACATACATCTACCACATGGCCTACATCATCGGTGGCTCAGAGGTGGTTTTATTCTATTGGGGTAGGTTACATTGGGTTGTGGGGTTCTCTCTTCCTCTCTCGGAGAAGATATTATGACTCCTCTACCTTAGGAGTCTCCATGTAGTTTGGCGGTGTGCCGATCCTTCTTCATTTGGTTTGCTGTAGTAGTCTCTAGCCATGTGTCCTAGCTTCCCACAGTTGTGGCAAGTGAAGATCCTTGCTCCTCCCCTGCCTCTTCCTCGTCCTCGTCCTCGTACGAGGCCTCCTCAGGTATAGAGTGCTTTCTCCTCTCCATTTGTTGGGTCCAATCCTTTCTTCTCTTTGACCTTATTCTCTTGCTCTAGTAGAGCTCCTTCTATCTCATGCAGCTTCAAATCAGGTACATTCTTTAAGGTTGCCACAATGTTCTCATACTCTCCCTTGTCCACACTCTTTAGAAGCACTCTTTAGAAGCACTGTAGTGCCTCGTCATCTTCTACTTTCTTCTTCCCAATGGCTGTAAGTTGTTGTTTGATGCTTTTGTATTTGTTCAAGTGTGTGGTTAGAGGTTCACTTTCCTTCATGTCAAAATTGTAGAATTGAATTAGGAGATTTATCTTTGAATTCTTTGCTTGAGTGCCAAATAATTTGTTAAGTTCATCCCATGCATCTTTAGCTTGTTGTATCCCTACAATGTGGTGAATGATTTCATCATTTAAGCTAAGTGCAAGGAGTCCTAATGCTTTCTCATTTTTGCTCTTCCACTCATTCTCCCCATTCTCCTCTGGACATTTATCTCTTCCCTCAAGCCCCCATAGATTCTTCCTCATCATTATGAGAAAATACATGGTTTTTGTTTGCTATGTATGGAATTACTCCCCGTTGAATTTAGCTACTTCTTGTGCAATGCTCATGATGTGAAGGAGGTCTTACCTCTTGATCCAATTCAAGATTCAAGGGTAGTGTCTACCCTTTTACAACTCCAATTTGGTGTTTAATGATGATTACAACAAGTTTACAAGCATGAATATACCAATACTTGCATAAAGCCAAGGAAGTGTGAAGCATAATGAAGAAGGGTGAGCATTAATGTTAAAAAGATGAACCTTTGAAAATGATGCTAGCTCATGAGGTCCTAAAAAAGATCTCAGCATGTAAAACAAACCATAATTAGCCAAAAAATGGATGGATTAGTGGTAAACCACTCTTGTTTAAAATACTTGGAGCTTTTGGCTATGGAGGCTTGAGAACCCTGTCTGAGAAAAAAGATCACAGCAGACAGACGATTGGAACTGAGTTAAGGCAAATCCTCTGAGATCTCATTAGAAATGGTGATAACACAGCTATTCGTAAAAGTAATGCTACCGATTGATTTGGCGACACTTGCAGATATGCTTGTACGACCTAAAAATAGCATGAATTGGGAAAAAGCTTCTTCTTGGTGGGCTGTGAGTGTATTTGCGCCTGAGGGTTGCGTTAGATGGTCGCCCTGAGCTAAGTAAAATGCACTTTAAAGGATTTGGGCAATGGCTGAGTGAATAGGGAGCATGGACTGCTTCTTCAGAGGGGTGTACAAGCAGGCTATGGTGAAATAAAGGGTAATAGTGATTAAATCACTAAATGATGGATTAACACATTAATGATAGGCTAAAGCAAGGATGGGCATGGATCTTAATCTTTGATACCAAGTTGAATTTACAGCAATGTGATGAGCATGGTGGATCAAATGCAAGAATCAACATGATTAGCAAGTAATTAGAAAGTGATTAAGATAAGATTAGTGCACAATTAATCTAATAGTGTAATGTAGGCATGGATACTCAAAAACCAGCAAATTTTTATTAGGCCAATGCCTCAATTTATAGCTTTTACATCCAGAAGGTGCCAAGCACCCACTCCCACTGATTTCTCCTTGATTTGTGCCACCTCCCCTTACATCTGCTGGGGGCACCTTTTCCTAGAATTTTTCCACACCCCTATATTCACTCATGCTACCCTTGATTATCTCATTGAGTAGATTCTTCTCACCTTTCACTGCTACCCACTCAATTTTACAGACTCCCTTTTACAGTCTCTAGCTAAGGGCTTGTTCCCACACACACCCATTCGCTTGCATATTTCAACATTTTTCACTCCCATACTAGCTACAACTAACTAGCACTATAGGAAGGCAAGACGAGATTAGGTATACAAGGAACCACCCCCAAACACCAAATAAAAAAAACACACAAACTGAAGTTCTTGGCTTGCCTCTCTTTAGCTCAGTGGACTTCACTTTAATAAAGCTCTGGACACCTCTTGATCCTAAAGGCTCCTGATTCGGACACCTAAAACCTCTCAGTCTAAATTAACTAACCCACCGAAATGTCCGTCTGGGTCAGTTCTGACTCTAAATAATCATGATCTTCAATCCTAACACTTCAGCTAATATCCTCTCATTTTCTTCTACTGACTTTATCTTATCCCAAATGACTCACGGAAGAGATCGCTTAATGCCACGAGCTCCAAGCCTAGTTCAAAGACTAACATAGGGACAGGAGACGACCCCGTGTATATGAATGATCTTGAAGATGATTCCGATTCAATAGAAACCATGGGGACCAAAGCCACTACCTTAAGGGAGGAGCCCACTCGCGGGAGCTCAATGAAGGAGAATCAAGTGAGTACATAAATAAGAAAAAACAGAAGGAAACTTCCTCGGTCCCACAACCAAGTCAGTTAATGCCCTCTCGACCACCCAAACTGACTGAGACTCCCCAAGACAAGCCACGTGGGCCAAAAACCCTCAAGAAAAAGATTGGAACTTGCCCAAACCCAGTTGAGGAGATTGAACAAGTGCAACACTTAAGGGGTTTGGTGGAAGAAACACAAAGAGAACTAGAGCCAAACCCAAGAAAAATCAAAATTCCAGACACAGTGTTTCCTACGCAAGTTCAGCCTCACAGGAACCATAAACCGTTAGCTATACCTAGCATCATTCGGGAAGAAAGTGAGGACAGGACATCAGGAAGTGGGAAACCACCCTTTTTGCTCGAAAGAATGTTTAGTGAGGGAATGCCTGACCCCATCGAAGAGGAAGTGATTCCATCTTCACCAGTCCCTAGTCAAGGGGCGATGTCTCGAAAAGTACCATTGAATGTGTCCAAGCTAATGGATTTCATGTCCTCTGAGATCAGAACCACGATCATATCCAAATTATACGGAGATCCTGAGCTATTCTTAGCTCTTCGGGCATTTCTCAATGGAGAACTAAAGGCGGGGTTACCACAATTTGCAAATATGGATAGACCCGACACGCTTCAAGATGAAGGGGAGCATTGGGATCTACAATCCAACTTTGATGAAGATTCGGTCGTGGAAATACCTGTGAACAAGTTGGGACAATACTTTGAAGGTGACGAATCTAATGCCACCCTCCCCATTACTACCAAGGGATTAACTCTAAAGGGAATCCTTGATGGTGGTGCTGGAGTGAGCATTGTGACTAAAAACTATTGGGAATCTATGGGAAGGCCTCACCTCGAAGTCACAAACATAGTGGTTAAGATGGCAAACGGAACTATTGCTAAACCTATTGGAATGTTAAGGGACCTTAAGATCAAGGTCCTGGGATACAGGGTAAAACATACCTTCATTGTAATGGATTTCTCCAAGCATCCTATGTCATATCAAATGATCTTAGGACGTCCTTTCATGAGGGAAGCACAAATGGTGCATGACTGGTCGAAAAACCATGTCTATCTACAATTCCAGGACTTTGTCATTCGAGTTGATCTTGAGAATGGTCGTGCACATCCTTTAGGAAGCAAGGTTATCATTGATAATCGATCGGATACCACTATTCACTCCGCCCCATTAAGGTATTGCTATACATGCAAAAAAGAGACTGATGATGGGAAGGATTCTCCTTACATGGATGTCCTACCGAGTATGACTGAGTCGGATAACGTGGATTGGGTACACCTAGCGGCAACCATAGACACATGGGGAAATAGAGGCACAAGTTGGGTAACGCCTGAGGGGCAAGATATGCCACCGTTAGTGCCAATAAACATGATAGGTGTTATGCACTTGACTCCTGATGGCGAGAACGTGGCAAACTCCACCGACACTGAAAGTAGCGAAGACTCTGACCAATGCAACTTTGAGTATGAATCTCAAGAAGAAACTGACCCTGAGCCTGATGGGGGGGAAAATGAATCAAATATTCACCCAAATGTGGAAGCAAGGTGCTCAAGGCCTAGGACAGTGACCTCCTGCAGTTCATCCGAAAGTGAAGATCGACCAAGTGAGTCCGAATCTGATAGAAACAAAAATCAAAAACTTGGTAAGAAGAAAACAAGACATAAGCGCCAATGCTATCGAGCTAATGTACGAACTGCAATAAACAAGGAGCGATCCACTGCAGAATGGCTTAGTTATGTAGGAGCCATTGATGCTCATCGGAAGATAGCGGATAATTGGGGACAATACCTCCAAAGTGTCATGTGGTGTATTCCGCAACCTCATGACGTCGCCTAATTAGAAATCGAAGAGAAGCCGAAACTAAGTCGTACTGCAAGAAGGCGGCAAAACCAAGAGTTGGCTCAACAACAAAAGGAAGCAGAATTGAAAGAAAAAAGCCTGGCACAACAAGAACCAGTAGACTTACACCCTGCACCCGAGCATTTCAAATCGTTTACCACAGGGGAACGTAAAGTGGTCTACACAAAAGCCCAACGAACGCCTACCAATGGGAGTAGCGGTGTCTACGATGGCCCTGCGGTAGTTAAGGAGATAGACTTAGCAGATCCGGGGGAGGAGTCTAAACCAGTTTTTATTGCTCAAGACCTCACCAAGGCGGAAGAAGCTGCACTTACGAAGCTTCTTAAAGAATTCAAGGACATATTTGCTTGGACATATCATGATATGAAGGGTGTTCCACCCTCGGTGGTGCAACACACGATTCCAATGATTAGCACTGCTAAACCAGTCCAGCAACGTCCCTACCCAATGAATCCTAAGTACGCAAAGATTGTACAAGAGGAAATTGAAAAGCTGGTAAAATGTGGATTCATATACCCAATTGAGCACTCAGAATGGGTTTCTCCGATAGTCATCGTGCCAAAGAAGAATGGGAAACTCAGAGTGTGCGTTGATCTCAAAAAGGTTAATGCAGCCACCAGAAGGGATCATTACCCCTTGCCATATTCTGAACATGTGCTTGAAAGAGTGGCAGGCAAGGAGGCATATAGCTTTTTAGATGGGTACTCGGGTTACAATCAAATCACAATTGCAGTCGAGGACCAAGCTAAAACAGCATTTATCACGGAGTTTGGAGTGTTTGCTTTTCGCGTCATGGCCTTTGGCTTGACCAATGCACCTGCAACATTCCAACGATTGATAAACACGGCCTTTAAGGAATATCTAAGGGACTTCTGTGAAGCTTTCTTAGACGATCTTTGTGTTCATTCCTCTTGGGTGTTTACGAAAAATATTTGAAAGGTGTAGATTATATCGCATCTCATTGAATCCTTTCAAATGCCAATTCTGGGTTAAACACGGAGTTATCTTAGGACATATAGTGTCCAAAAATGGGATTTCCACTGACGAGAGTAAAATTAAGGTCATTCTGGAATTGCCCCCACCCACCAACTACAAGGGAGTCCAACGCTTTATGGGCCACGTTGGTTATTATCGAAGATTTATTCTATTCTTCGCCGAGATAGCTCGACCATTGTATAAGCTTCTCATCGACGAGTTTATTTGGACCGAAGAATGTGATCGTGCCTATGAGCTATTAAAGAAGGCCTTGGCAAGTGCTCCAATCTTGAGAATGCCTAACTGGGATTTACTCTTCCATGTGCATATTGATGCATCAAACTTTGCTATTGGGTGTGTGTTGACTCAACCTGGAGAACACAAGCTAGACTACCCCATTAGCTTTGCCAGTCGCCAGTTGAACGATGCTGAGATGAACTACACCACTACGGAGCGAGAAGGGTTGGCAATGATATATGCAGTAAGGAAATTTCGTTATTACCTCCTTGCCACCAAGTTTGTTTTCTATGTGGATCATCAAGCATTGTTGTATCTGGTAAACAAACCATGCTCCACAGGAAGAATCACACGATGGCTATTGATTCTTCTTGAGTTTGATTTCACTGTTGTTGTGAGACCTGGCAAAAAACATGTTATGGCTGATCATTTGTCTCGCATACCTAATGGTGAGGCTCCTACGTGGGTTGATGATGACTTACCGGACACTTCCCTGTTCATGGTGGTTGAGACAATGCCTGAATGGAGTGAGAAGATTGTTAACTTTTTGGTTAATGGCTTCCCACCCAAGGAGCTTCGTAAAGATCTAGCTCGAAAGCTGATCAAAGAATGCGAACCCTATTGCCTGATAGCCGAGACTCTTTATAAAAGAGGAAAGGATGACGTTCTTAGGCGTTGTGCCCGAGAGGATGAGTATCTATACATTTTGCAAGAGGCACATATGGGCGTAGCCGGTGGTCACTTCTCAGGAGACTTAACTGCGCGAAAGATCTTACAATCAGGGTATTGGTGGCCCACTATGTTCCAAGACGCATCACTCTTTGTGAAGGATTGCGATGAATGCCAACGATACAAGAAGAAACCCCAGAGGAAAGATCAGATGCCCCTACATCCAATCAAAGTAAACCAACCATTTGAAAAGTGGGGTTTAGACTTTGTAGGTCCAATTAGTCCAGCGGCCCGAAACACACAATCTCGCTATATTATTGTGGCCACTAACTATATGACCAAATGGGCTGAAGCGAAAGCGACACGTAAGGCAGATGCGAGGACAACAGCCAAGTTCCTCTTTGAAAATATAATCACACGCTTCGGTTGTCCTTTTGAACTTGTGAGCGACAATGGGACGCATTTTATAAATAAAGTGATTAAGGAGCTCACAACAAATTTCATGATATCCCATCATAAATCTACTCCTTACTATCCGCAAGCGAATGGCCAAGCTGATAGTACCAACAAGACTTTAATCTCTGTTTTGACAAAGACAGTTGAAGCCCATCACACGGATTGGGATCTAAAGCTTATGACAGCTTTATGGGCCTATCGTACTGCGTACAAAGTGGCTATTAATTGCACACCATTCAAAATGGTATATGGCCAAGAAGCAGTCATGCCGTGGGAATTTGTCATTCCTAGTCTTTGTGTTGCTACTCAAGAGGGTTGGGATGGTAATCCCTTAGCAGAGCGTCTGTATATCCTTGAGCGGCTAAATGAAGAAAGACAATTGGCTGTGTACAATGCCCTTGTGGAGAAGGATAGAAGGAAAAAATGGTTTGATCGCCATCTAAAGGACAAGGACATCAAGGTTGGGGATAAAGTCCTGATGTATGGAGTGCGAAACGAAAAGAAGAAGCTCAAATATGCTGGCAAGGGACCATATAGAGTATGTGAAATTACCCCGCAAGGTACCATCAGAGTGGAGACTCTTGACGGAGTTGAAACCATTGGATTCCTTAATGGGAGTAAATTCAAACGATACTATGAACCCCTGAGCCAGGAGGAGTTACATGCAATCCATCAAAAGAAGGCAGCTAAAGAACAATCTGAGCTTAAAAAGATACAAGCGAGAGTCGAAGCCAAAGAACGTCAACAGCGTGCTAGGAGACAACGAGAAGCCAACTTGGGAATTACGCAAGTATTTTTCGAGGAAGTAGAGGAGGATGCACTGGAATCTAACCCACCTCTAAGATACCCAATTGAGTTACAGAGTCCTTACGGGGAGGTGCTGTATAATGCATTATTGGATACAGGAGCTCAACACAATTTGCTATCATATGGCGTGTGGTGTCAACTGGGAAAACCACCTTTAACCAAGAGTTCTATCCAAGTTCAAGGAATCAACAAGAAGAAAACCCCTGTCTCAGGAATTCTGCACACTCCGGTTGCTTATGACAAGGGAACCATAATTCAAAGCTTTTTGGTTATGCCTGCTGGTACAATGGAAGGGACTGTAAACTTAGGGCGCAAATGGATGATGGCCACCAAATGCAATATCGATTGGGCAACCAGGCAAGTCACAACGCAAGAACCAACACTAGGTCTGACCGCTCAAAATCCCGCACCTAAGTCATCCACTCAATTATTAGATAATGAAAAATCACAAAGTCTAGTGGCAAAACCATCTTCGATTGTTGGCCACCCCTCTAACGCTTCAACGCCAAGAGTGGAAACAGGCAAGGTGGTCCCTAAAGCTTTGCTTACTATGCCAAAGAGTGCATACAAATGGGTCCCGAAAGCTTCGTTAATAGCTACTTCCCCTGCTCAATCTCGTTCAGCCACCAAGAAGCCTTGTAAAAGGAAAGCAGCTACCCACCAAAGAAAGGGCAATGTAACATCACGATGGATCCCTAAAAAATTATTAGTAGCCCAAGGGTACTACGAGGGGAATGACCATATTTGGGTTCCTAAACATAAGCTGAATCCCTCTACATCACCTATGAAACCTTGCAAACCAATTGTTGCCACCCCAACGACAATTCAAGATCGTGGTAAGGGAAAGGTAATAGAGTGCTCCGCACCACTTCTTCCAGAGTTAGTTTGGATTCCCAAACGATATCGATCATTACCACCTAGCTCAGGAAGGGGGGAGCCACATGAAGCTTCTAGCTCCTCATGCCAGGCACACACTCATATAGAAGTTTCTACATGCTCTACACCTACTCTTGTCAACACCCAACAAAAAACCGATGAGTCTACGTCTCCCCTTGTAATAGTATCGTCAGAAACCATTTCCTCCATTCGTCAATGGGAGCGTATACTACCATCTCTGCAATTGGATGTGGCCATAAGGGTCATAAAAAGCTATCTGCCCACATCACAACCTATGACCCGCTGGACAAATTGGTTCTAAGAGGCTGCAACATCATTGCAAATAATATGATCTACCCAAGGAAAGGGGGAGCATGTACTCACGCTCGACATTCTAATGCTTCCTCCTTAACCTTCTCCCCTGACCATGTAATTGCCAAATTCAAGGGGATGTATATATATAGCTTCATACATTAAAAAAAAAACAAAGAAAAGAAAAACAAAAAATAGTAAAAAGAGCAAGAGCACAAAAACAAGAGAAATATCCGTATACAATCAAGAACTAGATTGACTTGTCATAAACCTACTGATGCTATATCTGTGTTTGCAGATATGGCAGATGCCCGATCATCATACACTTCATCCACTCCTACCTTTGGTGAGAGGTATCATCTGTACCTTTCTCAGATATTCCACATGTGCTATCCTGTAATTGAAACTGAATGGGATCATATAGATGTACTAGCCAGAGAGGAAAATGTTGAGGAATTAGAATGGCTAATTCGCCTACCTTTGGTGAGAGGTATCATCTGTACCTTTCTCAGATATTCCACATGTGCTATCCTGTAATTGAAACTGAATGGGATCATATAGATGTACTAGCCAGAGAGGAAAATGTTGAGGAATTAGAATGGCTAATTCGCCTATTGACCATGACTGACCCCTACTCCGTAGAGGAAATATCCCCGATAGCCCAATGCATTCCTTTTCCACAAGATGACTATCCTCGCATGGTTACATTCTTGATGAGTTTATGTGGATGGGAAAATGAAAAGGAAATATCTGACAATGATGAATGGACGGATGAAACTCATGGCACTACTGAGGTTGACTTTATTTGTTTGGATGATGCGGATAGAGGCTTAGCCTTAGGGCTAGAGCCACGACTCTACAACATCTTCTTACCGTATTCTCAGTAGTAGTGTGGTGACTGGTAGGTAGGTTAGTGTTTTCAAGTTTTTTCTAGTTTAGATTCCTTAAACGAGTCTTGAAATTTTCACACTGATGTGCCTCTCGAGGTATAGTGCTTGTTAGTTGATTGTACAGGTTAAAAAGTTTGAGGTGGGTTCGCTTCCATATCTTGAGACTGCCGCAACGTTCATCAAAATATATCTACATCACATTGCAAGCTGTCTCATCAAATCAAGGAGATCTCCAATTTCAGGTGTAATTCTTCCATACCCACTCTCTTTCGTTTTTTCTGTTCAATTAATTTCATAAACTATACGGCATGACCACATGGAAATTGTCAATGTACTACTTAGTTTTTGAAGTTGCTTGCATGCTAGTGTAAATCATTAATGAGCTTAACTTTATTGGAAATATTCCTAAGCAGCATGACGTCTTTAGTTAACCTTGGAATACGATTGTCTTAGGTCTAGGGTCAAACCATCTTAATGTTTGAACACCTGGCTGTGTGTGTGTTGACCTCTAGGACATAGCTTTTACCCCTTGTCAAAAGGATGTAAGAACACATTTTAGTTCAGGAGCGAAGATCAAAAGAAACTTTATAAAAAATAAAAAAAAAGAAGCCTACAATAAATGGCAATACAAGTCTATGATGTGCTTTAATGTTGGCCTATCGCCTTATTGATACTTGGTAGGCGAGGAGTATTCTACTCCAGACCGATGCCTTGGTTGGTAGGGGGTAGCCTTGCCTAAAGTGAGCTAATAGATTCCTGGATAATGCCTTGTGTTAAACATGGTACCAGGATCGATGTTAGTTTTGCCTTAGGAAGGTCGCCATTGTGTGTAAAAATTGTCACGTGCAAAAAAGAAAAGAAAAGAAAAAAAAAAGAGGCAAAAAGCTCCTGTAACTCTGATGTTTCTTGTTTCCCTAGGCTTGTGGTATTAACTTGTTCTTAGAGTAGACACAGTGTGGTTATGTGTTTATTTATTAAGCTTGGTTATTTTCCTTGACTTAGGCCAGTTATAAACCTTGATTAACCTTTGACACCTTGCTTACTCTTGATTTACTTTCAATAATTTTAAACTCCTGTTAATTTGCTACACTAGCTCATTCATGTGACTCTTAAACTAAGTTCTCATAGCAACATCCATTATGGTCTAACATGCTTGAATTTATACACTTTATATCTTTTGAATTCCAGCATACGTTCACTCTACTTCCCTGTTTTGCAGACGGTCTACCACAACAACCCTCTCGAGCTTACCATACCATAGCTTCCGAGGACGGAATCTACATCAGGAAGGGGGGCATGTTAACCTATGACGGACATTCAGGCGTACTATGTTTTACGTCATTAATTTAAATATTTTGAGTCATGGGCCGGGCTTGTCGGCACCATATGTTAAGGATGAAGGGATTGGGTGATCGCCGATGAGAGGCGCACCTTGAATATCAGTAGGATAAGGGTTAGGATCGGCCGGCCATGTATGGGAGCCCAAGTGTGAACGGCCAAGTCACCTATAAGAGCCAAATGTAACCCTAAAATCCTCATTCTCATGTGTTGTGAATACAAGAGTGCTCTTGCCTTATCTCTTTGGTTTCCTTCTCCTGCGTGTGTGTGAGAGAGAGAGAGAGAGAGAGTGAGAGAGCGATCGAGCGCACTGTGTAGCGGCACGGCGGCGGCGGCGAGGCGGTAGAGCGGCGGCTCCTCCTTCACAGCTGCGACGCGGGAATCCTTCAAGGTGGCAGTTGAGCGGTGAGTGACACACCCTTTGGCATTCTGTTTGAGCTTCCTTCCCTGGTTGTATGCTTGTAGCCATTCGTGGCTCGCATACGGTGTCTGGCAAGTCCCCAGCTATACGACCTGTGCGGCAAAAGCGCACATTCTTCAAACACAAGCTCTTCTTCTTCTTCTCCCTTCTTTCTCCTCCCAACTTGTACTTATAGAGAGGCTTGAGAGCTACTTGTGCTCATTGCTTAAAAATTCTCCTTTTTATATGAGGAGGGTACACCTCTTACACATGTGCTTATGTGGGATAATGTCCAAGTGTGATGTGGCTGCATTCTCCTGATCCTAGTCCTCTACTCATAACTTGTCCTCAATGGCACCACAAATTTCAATAAAGCTTTGATGGAAAGCTCTCCCCATTAGGGTTTCTATTTAGAATCTAGGGTTAAAGCTTTGATCCATTAGGGTTAAAGCTTTGATGGAAAGCTCTCCATTAGGGTTTCTATGAGCCTAAAGTGCCTGGCCAGCCACAATTTAAGTGAGTGTGAACACTTATGGCCATCTCTATAAGTGAATATCTCTCATAATACAACATACTCTCCCATTGTGCAATTGAGTCTTGCTCTTTCTAATTCTCTTGCTAATCTCTCTCCCTAATGCATGCTAGTGAGTGTGTGTGAGTGAGGTGAGGTGAGAGGAGGGACGAGTACCCGTAGTGCAACGCGGTGGTGTGACAACACTCGCGGGGGGAGACGCGGTGGAATTTCTCTCAAGGAGTTGTAGAGCTTGGAGACCTCAAGGGTTACGAGCTTGGCCATTGGAAAGATCCTCTCACGACACTTGCGGTTCACCAGGTAATCTCTTTTTAGATGTGTTTCAGGGAGGGTTAGGGTAAGCTATAACAATTAGCCTCATACATGAGGCTTATGAATTATATGGCTCATCATGCATTATGCATGAACCTAATGCATATTCCCTCATGCATTAATCTAATGTATGAGGCTATTGCATAAGCCTCATGCACCAGGCTTATACATAAGTCTTATGATTAAGCTAATGCATGATATGAGGCTCATACATTAGGTTGTAGTAGTGAGTGCTTACTTTGCTTTCTGGTGTGACAAGGTTTTGGCTGGCCAACTGACTTTGTAGAGATTTTTTGTTTTATGTCAAGGATGGATTGGAAGGTTGATATGCATTGTGACCCTTTTTAGGAGTAATATATCCTCTCTCTCTTTCTTATATGGGTCTCAATACATGTCAACTTGCTAATCCATATCATTTTGGCTATATAAACAAAATATCTCGGTATGTTGGAATCTCTACATACAAGCTAAGAAGGTAAGATACAAAGTCCACAAGTGCAAATAAGTCCATAGGGTACTTAAGCATATGGTATAGGATAGAGGTTCTCCTTCAATGTGTCGGTAGCTCAGAGGTTCTCTTTATATGTTGGTTCTAAATTTTACTTTTTCATTGTAGCTATGCATGCAAGCTCTTTATTCATAACTTCTCATACATAAGAGCTTAAATAAGCTCTTATGATTAAGATCTTTATGCATAAGCCCTCATACAAGAGAGCTTAAAGATCTTATGCTTTGTGCATAAGAGCTTGAGACTCTTAAGCACTATCTCTTTATTTAAAAAAAAGTTGGGCAGGCATCTAAAAAAAAAAGCTAGGGTAGATTAGGGAGTTCTGTGAAAACTCCCTAGTCTGCCCCATCTTTTTTTTTTTTGTGGGCAGGTTTCTCATTGCTACTATGTTTCTAGCAGTGAAATATCGTTGTTTCGCTGCCCACCAACAGTGAAATATTACTGCTTATTTCGCTATCAAGGCAATGATATTTCGCTGCTAGAAATGCTACTTAGTAGCGCTCCCACTATAGCGAAGATAGTAGGTCTTCTAGCAACATCAAATTGACCCCGATATTTACTAAGGCTTGTAGTTATGAAAACATTGCTAGAAATGATGTTATATTGTCATTGTGTTGTGTGGGTTTAAAAGGAGCCAAATGGGCTCAAAATACTCCACGGTGCCAAAATTCCCCGATCACTAATGTATCTATGGGTTTTGGAAGAATCTTAGGCGGTTCTTAAACATTGTGAACTTATCATTCTTAGCCCAATGGCTTGGTGAAAATGTTTGCAACTTGATCATATGCATTGAACGAAAGCATCAACCCTTTGGACTTTCCCACACTGGGTTTTGAGCTTGTTATAGTGGTAAAACAAGGCAATATCCCATAAGAAAGAGAGATCATGTGCTGGTCATGGTATAAAGGGTAGATTTTTTCATCTCTCCCAAGTATCCAAAGGGTTGTATTAACTTTGGGGAGACACGAGGTGGCTAGGGGGATTGCATGGTACAAAACCCTAAAATCTAGCACTACTCTCTCTCTCTGTTAATAGATTTTTTATGGATTGGGATTGAAACAATTTAAACAGTCCTCGAACGGTCTCAAGCTCTCCCTTGCAAGGACATGACATATTTTGAACGGTTGATATTAATAGTCTATTCCTAACTTTGATATTATTACTCGGGGTGGTATAAAAAATGTCACGATCTTACAAGCTGTTTCCTGAACATTAAAATATAACAAGGGAGACTACTTGTATGAATCGATAAGAAGTTCATTCAGTCATATAAGGGTGACTACTTATATGAATCAAACAAGAGGTTGATTCAGTCATACAACTTAGCACATTCTTAGCATACTTTCATATTATTCTTGTTAATCGCTAGCCTCTATACTAGTTGTCAAAAAGGCACTAGAACAAACAAATGAGGACTTATTGAAAGATCTTTTAAACCAAATATAGTAGAGTAATTAAAATTGTCATGTTTAAGCACAAAACAGACCAATTATAGTAAGGAGCACCATTTCGATTCTCTGACCCATTTTTGAAAGCAAGATGATAATTTAGCTCCTTATGACACTTGGTGTTCATGGATAGTGTTGGGGTCATATGTTTTCTTTATTAAAAAAACAAGAAAAGGTATCTAGCTTCATCATTTGCCTTTTTCATATGAGAGGGTTTTTCCAAGTGCTCTCCTCCATCCTTTGCTTACCATATATGAGATCATTAATGGCTTGGAGATGTCCAACTACATAAGAAAAAATCCCAAGGAATGGGAACACATCATTTTGTGCGCCCATGAAGATGTTATCCATGTGATATTCGATTCGCCTTCAAATCATCGCATCACCCACATTGTACTCTTGTGTGTCTAACCTAAAGATTGAAATTCATATCCATGTGATATTCGATTCGCCTTCAAATCATCACATCACCCACATTGTACTCTTGTGTGTCTAACCTAAAGATTGAAATTCATATCCATGTGAATAGAGTGTGATTTCAATATATGTGCATACATGTGTGCGTGTGTGTGTGTGTGCATTTCTACACACACACACACACACACACACACATGTATATGCATGAGTATATGCATCCATACATACATGCTTATGTGCATATAGATGTATGTATATATATTTATAGTTTTATTCATATTAATATTATGTACGACAAATACTAAATGTATACATAGATTACATACACGAATGCAGGTAAATACATACATACATGCATACATATGTTCATATTATATGTATTTATTATTAATATTGTATGTATACATATTCATAATACTATATGCAATATACATGCATGCATGCATACATACATACATACATATATATATATATATATATATATCATATCTTTAATAAATGTCTAACATAATAGCACAGGCCAAATATATATATATATATATATATAATATCTCATATCTTTAATAAATGTCTAACATAATAGCACAGGCCAAATATATATATATATATATATATATATATATACACACACACAATATAAGACGGCGTAAGTTTGGTTTTAGTAAAAGCGTAATGTAGCTTTGAGGCAGCGCAGCTTCTTCTGAGAAAAGAGTGAATTTTGGATGCTTTTCTGGACATGCAGTTCTCCCTTCATGCACGCGCCTTTCTTGGAAAAGTAGAAGAAGCCCTTTCCTTCTCTATAAAAGCGGGTATAAGTCAACAGCTCACGTATCGAGAGAGAGGAGTTGGGTTATTTACCACCTTCACACCAAATGGAGCGTTCGACCAGTCCGGTCTTCAGTTTGTGGCTCCTCTTGAGCGCTGCCGCCTTGCTCTTGTTTGCTACCCTTTCCAGTGACCCCCCCCACTGTTTTGCCTTGGCCACCACGTCCAGAAGAGCGCTGGGTGGCGATCATCATGAAGATAGCTTCCATAAACCACTTCATGAGTGCCATGAAGCAGAGAAGGGAGCACCATGTCCTCCCCCTCCTACAAAAGCCGCCCCTGCTCCTCCGCCTCCACCACCGCCTCCCCCTCCCCCTCCCCCTCCACCACCCCCTCCCCCTCCTCCTCCTCCTCCACCACCACCCCCACCTCCTCCTCCGCCACCGCCGCCTCCGCCGCCGCCGCCACCTCCACCACCTCCTCCTCCTCCTCCCGCTTTTGTTGCACCCTCTCCTCCCTCAAAAGGATACTGAGCTAATCGTGGTTAATGTGCGTAATTATTAGTATTATTATTATTATTTTGGTTTGTATAGTGCGCATTTAAAACAGTAACGCCTTTCTTTTTCCAGGCCGTTGAGCGTCGAAATAATAACACCAAGCGTCTGCAGCCATATATATATAATTGGCCGAAGATGCCAATTTTTTGTCATATCGAGTTCCGAAATTAGGAAGAAGTAACTCATTTGATCATTTTCCGAAATTAGCATCATTTTCGAGGGAATAATATTATTTCATCGAATTTTTCAATCATCCACGTGTTCTATTCTTTTATGGGTTCTAATCATCTTTTGCAGATCCCACCTCTTTGAGCTTAATTTGAACATTTTAAGGTAGCCCTTGCATATGGCATAAATTAACGTCTCTACAATTTCATCACACTTTTAACATTATCTTCAAGTTGTGGCAAAACATTTAGGTCATACATTTACCAAACGTTTTAGTGGCTTGTTTCATATAGCATAGCCTCTAAACTTCATTCAATATGGTTTGCTAATATACATAGCCTGAACTAGGTCAACAGGCAGCATCATTGTTCTTGACTTTATAGCATAGTGTTGTATGGGTTTTTGATCTATTGATGTTGGTCTCTATAGTAAATGTATAAATTGTAATATGTTGACCATTTAGGCTCAATAACACAAGTTTTGATTTATTATCTAGTTTGGAATCACGTGATGTTATTTCAAAAGGCATTTCACGAGTTTATGCCGACTTTATAGCATAGTGTTGTATGGGTTTTTGATCTATTGTTGTTAGTCTCTTTAGTAAATGTATAAATTGTAATATGTTGACCATTTATTATCTAGTTTGGAATCACGTGATGCTATTTCAAAAGGCATTTCACAAGTTTATGCCCCCCTTCACTTGGATAATGTATTAGGCCTTGCTATCATAATTGTCAAGCTTATGTTCCTATCATTCAATTTTTATTTACTTAAATGATGCAAGGCTATTAAGTTTTACAAGGTCATGGTTCTTAAATCTTATGATTTTACTTAAATAATGCATGGCTATTAAGTTTTACAAGATCATGGCTCTTAAATCTTATGGTTTTATCATCCCAATTTGCATTCACTTGAATAATGCATGACCCTTACAATCATAATTCTATCATCCCAATTTGCATTCACTTGAATAATGCATGACCCTTACAATCATAATTCTATCATCTACATACTTATATACACAAAGCATCCATTGTTTTAATAGATCTATAGCATATATGGTTGTACTCTTGTTAATCGAGGAGTCAATAATTTTGATATTAATCTCTATAATTGAAGTATACAATTTAGTTATATTTTAATTTGATTCCAATACGCTCCTTAAGTGATAAGGTGTTAAGAGGAACCTTTAATCATATTGCATGATCCTCTTTAAACCTTGATTTTATCATACAAGATTAATTGGCATTGTTTCATGTCTATGCTACAACATAGTGCTCGCTCTTTTATTCTTGTAAATTTATCTCTAAATTTAACAAAGTGCTTTTATTCTTATAAATTTATCTTTCATAGATCTTTAATATTTTTGTATATTCTCAATTTAAGAGGAGTTTAAAGGAGCATACACAGGATATGAGTTTAAAGATCTTTTTGTATGCTCTCAATTAAGATGAGTTTAAACAATCATACGGAAGATTAAGTAATGTTAGCATTTGGCTCTTTATGTACATAAATATGATAGACTTTAACATGCCTTAAAATATAGTAAGTGCTGGTACATATACATTTGATATTATTTTGGATAACATGACCTCCATAATAAATGGACTTATTTTGGATAGCATGACCTCCATAATGGACCTCTAGGCTTCATGCATCCATTGGTCATATCTATTCAAGAATAAATTCCAAATGGTAGAGGTTTCTTGTGTTTCCATATACAAAAAAAAGTGCAAACATTTATGTGCATTTAAATGCATGCATTTGTTTAGGCAAGTACAAGGCTTAAACCCTAAACCATTCTTTTAAGTAAGTTTAATTAAACTTTAATAAAGCCCTTATGTTAGTAGTCCCATATGGTATCTATTCTAGGGTAGTTACAAGCTAAGGGTGTTTCTTTTTGGTTCCCTTGAATCTAAATAGGGCATCCATAGTAAAATTTGAAGGGGTTATTTTTTAGCGAGCATCTAATGATAAGGGTTGTTAATGTGGAAATATAGTGCCCAAACTAGCATGGCACATGACACATAGACATTACATATCATAGATATACCATACATATGGACATACCATAATATACACCATGGACATATCATACACATCATGGACTTACCATAAATATGATAGATTAAGTGAAAACCCATTTAAGGCTCTTATGGTCTGTCAAGATTTTAAAAAAATTCTAGTAAATAATGTCTCTACAGCTTAAGAGCATGGGTCACTGCTAATACGTCGATATGATTGTTGGTAATAACTATCAATAAAACCATCAATATAGTGGTGGTATGACAGTCGATATGAATGACAGAGGGTGACCATCTTTGACAAGGACATTCGATTGGTTCAACGTATATGAAGATGGAGGGATTCTCCAAGAGATGACACTGGCATGTAGATACATCACGTATATGTAATTGTGTACCTATGTAAACAATGATATGTAATTGTGTACCTATGTAAACAATGACGTGTAATTGTGTACCTATGATATGTAATTGTGTAAACAATGATATGTAACTCCATGAGATGACACCGGCATGTAGATACATCGCATATATATATTCCTATGTAAATATGTAACTTCGTGGTGATTATGATGAATATAAAAATCTCTATCTGGTCCTTAATTGTTTGTTTCAATTATGTTTTTTAATAAGTTTTTTTTAATATTTTAATTGTTTTGTTTAGATTCTTTGTTTTAATCATTTTTTTCAAATTGTGTTGAATTAAATGACACTTTGTCAATTGGAAACAAACATATCAAGTGCAGAAGTGAATTTTTAAACATGTGAAAATTTCATTCAAACAATTATACATCTAAGCATATATTACGAAGAAAATTAAGAAGCAAGATTTTTATTACATAAAAATTTACATCAAATCTAAACCATTAAGTATCAAAGAGGCTATGTCATGTGTATCTTGCTACTTGGCTCGCTAGAAGATGGAGGAGGGAATTTGATAGCAGGAAGAACCAAATTTTTTCACCCTCAATCTGCCTTTGGATAACATAGGGATCATCTATCCCGAAAATCTAGCCAACTGCCAACAAGTGCTTGTAAAACACCTCCCTACTGCTTTGATATCCTGAAAATCTAGCCAACTGCCAACAAGTGCTTGTAAAACACCTCCCTACTGCTTTGAGAAGCAATATAATAGCTTAGTGCCGCACGAGAGCATGACCTCTAAGCTAGACATCGTGGGGATAGTCTTAAAGGCAACAAACTTGGTTAGTGCCTTCAACTTCAAAAAACTATTTAAGCCAGCTTGGGAACATGTCTTTTGGAATACAATAATGCTATCCACCACCATTTAGTAGTGATGTACTCTTTCAGTGCCAAGTCTTGAACTCTTTCTTGACTTCCCGATTTGGCGGCTTAACTAGATGAGAACTCATCAAGGTACAAAAAATACTACAAACTAGACATGAAAAGATATGTAAATACAAGCACATGCACATGTAGAAAAAACAACTGTATGCAAAAAAATGACAAGCATAGTTTTTTTAAATCGTAATGCAACCAAACTTGATGTGCGGGGTTCCTAGGGCCTGTAGAGGCCCCAAATAAAAATTGGGGCTAATCAGAGCCCTGTAGGGACCCAGATTGAGGACCCCACATGCAAGCCTTTGGTTGGGGACTCTAAAAGGCTCCGATCAGCCCCGAGATTTATTTGGGGCCTTTATAGGCCCCAAAGTGCCCGCACGCCAAGTTTTGTTCAATTCTAAAAATAGAAATTATATTAAAAAATACTGTAAATTTACCTGCTCGGCCTTGTCCTATTCCTTCTCCAACAGTGCCTCGAGGTAGTTGCCTGGAAGAACTTTGCCTTCATCTGCCCCCTCCATTGGTATTTGGTGCTACACTCAAGGTCCAAATAGCTCCTATTATAGCCTATCAAACTCTACATCTAAAATCTCATACTCAGGAGATCAACATTTGCAATGGGTGCATGGACTTGGACAATCATTTGCTACGTCATCCAAGCTGGTGCCATTATATGTCAAAGTCAATGAAATCGTTGCTTGCATCTTGAACAAGCAGAAAATACAGCTCATCCTCCCTTATGTCCAAAATCTCCAAGACATCCTACAAGAGAAAGTACTCCTCACCCTTTATGATGATAGGAGTCAGGGGTGCAAGTGGTGGGCCTTGAGGGTGAGTCTTAGGGTTGTTAAATGCATATATAAGTGCTAGCTACAGACTCTGCTTGAGGGTTTGGAGTTGTCTCTACTTGCTCCCGATCTAGGTACGTTAAGCATGGGATGTCAGGGATAGGATCATCATTGTTAGGTTCTCCCTGAATGTTTGATGATTAAAATGTAAATTACAAAAGCAATATCCCATTTAATCAAATTGATTGGAATATGCTCTTCGTAGGAGGTGGAGATGGAGGTTGTGAGGAGGTTTGGGACACGTGCTAGAGCTCTTTCAATGACTTTCTTGTCGCTATCTCCACTCTTGATGGAGAAAATAAAGTTGATAGGGACCCACTAGGATTAGGGATGGAGAAGGTAACTTCATCACATCCCAAACAAAATATAGCTAAGACTGAGTTATAGGGCTCTAGGTGGGATAAGTCAAGCTCTATGGTCTTTCAAAACCTAGGGTATATCTCATCTATGAGGTGAGTGTAATGATTGGTACTGATCCACTTATCAAAAGCCACATGAGCAGCCATGATGATGCACTAGTGTAAGATAGAGCACAAGAGTAAAGGAGCAAGATAGAGCACAAGGAAGGCTAGTGGAGAGCAAGTGAATGTAATGTGAAAATGAATGAACTTACTAGTACTTTAGTCATACTTATACTTATAGTATCCATTTGATTTGTTTGGCAAAACTTTGATGGGCGGCCCAGAGTGCCAGCATTAGGATCTCCATGATACTTTGAATCGTGTTTTTGCTAGTTCAAAGCTAGGTCTCTGCAAGACTTCAAGCACTGCCATTTGATATTAAGGAACACTTCGTGAAAGTTAATCCTAAGTCCAAGAACTATCCCTAGTTTAATCCCTAATGGTGTAGGCCTTGAAGGATTTTCCCAATAGGTATCAAGTGTCCAGTATATAGTCTTTGATGAGATGTTATGCAATAATCAACCATTGTACAGGTTTCATTTGTAATAAAGGATATATCCTTTGCTCAACATTTACTATGTATCTTTGTACCAGCTTTCTTTTTTTAAAATGTTAGTTAGTCAATAGAGGCATTTATTACTATGTTTATTTGTACCATGTTTATGAGTGTTACTATTGGAATTTTGCATCTTTTGTAAATGTGAAGATATGAAATGGTTGTTATACTGGCACATTGTACTATGCGACATCAACAAAAAAATATGCATGCTATGTTGGTAAATATTCATTTCTAATGAAGGATATATCCTTTGCTCAACATTTACTATGTATCTTTGTACTAACTTTATTTTTTTAAATGTTAGTTAGTCAATAGAGGTGTTTATTTGTACCATGTTTATGAGTGTTACCATTGGAATTTTGCATCTCTTGTAAATGTGAAGATCTGAAATAGTTATTATGCTGGCACATTGTACTAAGGGACATCAGCAAAAAATATGTATGCTATGTTGGTAAATATTTAATTTGCACTTTTTTACATTGGACCATACAATCAATTAAAGGTGTTTATTACTATATTTATATATACCATGTTTATCTGCTTAGAGACAGTAGTAGTAGACTTTCTTTGTGTACATCTTCAGTTGAATAGCCCTATGAAGCTTGGAATCTTGTAATCTATTATTCAAAAGAAACATTGTGCAAAGTTACCGAAAAGGAACATTGCTCTAAAGTTTTTTGAACACAAAGAAGAGAAGTTATATTAATAAAAGTGAAAGATTTATGACTAGTAGGTCAAAATCAGCATAAAAGCTATGTCTTTCTTGATCATATTAGCAGTGCTCAATATTCAAAACCTTACTCTGTCTCCTTTCTTCAACTCTAAGTAAGCAATTGTGCTCTTGAGCATGGTATTTAATGGGGAAATAAAACGCCGTCCAAGATCGTCAACCACAAAACTTACAAGGAAATGCTTTGCAAAATCTTGTTGTGCACCTTGGAGGGGCACTATGCACTATAGCACTTGGTGCATCCTTTAAAAGGACATAATTGCTTGTGCCTGAAAGAAGTTTTTCATAATAGACACCATATAGCACTTCATTATCGATGCTGAGCACATTACCCTAGCGATCTTTCACCTCCTTTGATAGGAATGTTTTTGGTTTCTTATAGAGTAACACATAATAGTCTTCATTATTTGCATTTGTGGGTGGTGATAATAGCAAAGTGGTACCCTATCTCAACCATGTCAGCAGTGAGTTGCTCCTTATCTAGTACATTACATCATCTTGCTCAATGGTTGTGCCATCTTGGCCACTGATGGGTTCTAGCCTAGTCAAGGACCACAAGCCCGAATGAGAGAGAGAACTACACTTGTCCCATGCTTCATCCATGTAGAATGAACATAAATATGAAAAGCTTCTTAAAAATACCTATGTAGGATCTTTCATATACTGAAATCCAAGACAAAGTGCAAGGATGAGTACCCTTGATAGTTTGGTAGTCCCAGGCCTTTGAACGGTCAACATCGCCCACCTTTACCTCCACAAAGCACCTCAGCTTCACTAAATCTTCCCCCATTTTCTAATTTAGCCACTCTATGACATCATGAGAATTTTGTAGCTTTGCACCACAATCATGTTCTCCTTTGCCATGGCCGAAAGAAAAGAAGTTCCACATCATTCGAAGGTCAATAAGGGAGTACCTAGCATTGCCCAAAAAGTGGAGATTACCAATATAAGTATTACTAAAATATAAAAGGTCACAAAAAAAAACATGCATGAATGGATGAAATACAACAATTTAAATCAGTAAAAAGCCATACCTTGCAACAAAGTAAAACAAGCATGCTACCTTGAACTGAGATGCTCCTCCCTTACACCAAACCCAATGGCATTTAAACTTCAAGCCTTGAGACTTCAACCATTGGTGGTGGAGCAAAAAAAGAGTGTTGCACAAACAAGGTGTCATGTGTCCTATCATTAGAGATGTAAAATATGGCTTGCTTTTTTTTTTCCCCCTGTTTTCTTCTTGTAGAATATATGAACCAAGATGTTGCATCCCTTTGGAATGATGGCACAATTTCAACAAAAGGCTCTTCTTGAATTTCTTAAATCGCGTCATCCTTCTGTGATGCATTAACATCTAGTTTTCTTGTGTCTGATTTTTAATAAATGGCTAGAAAAAAGAAGACAGTAAGGAAGCTTTGGTAGAGAAAGCAATAACAAGTGAAAGTAAAGTATCAGAGGAGAAGTTGAAGAGAATCAACCAGCATATGAATGCCCTCAGAGAGATAAGGAAGGCCCAAAAACATGTTGATCTCATCCCTGGCTTACATTCATGAGAATTGTAAGACAAACTTGTGATGATTGGAAGCTTGGAGTGAGATGGGCCTGCCATATGTACCATTCAAGAGGATAAGATTTTATTATAGATAGCTATATTTGTTCTGCCCATGCCCATAGGGTTACACTTATGGACAAAGACATGCACACATGTAGACCTATAAGATATAGATTTGAAAAGCTCTTACATCCTATAGCACTATAAGTGATTATAAGGCATTCAATATCTTAAATGTTCCACCAACCAAGAAACCCAAGAATGTAGGTATAAAGATTGGAGATCCCCATCTTATATAAACAAAGCAGCCTATGCCTTATCCACTATATTCAGCACCAACTTTGCTGACCCGTCTCCCCTCCTCCTCCTCCCCCTCCATGTAGAAGATATAACTCGAGAGGGATACTAGAACTTAGATCATGCCAAGGCTAAGAAGAATAAAGATAAGATATCTTCTAAGGAAGATAAGAAAATTGAAGAAGAAATAATAATGGAAGAGGAGCTGCTGGGTGTTGAGAAGAAGAACCTTCAAGTTTTAAAGGATGCACCTGGACAACTTGTTGTTCAAGTGAAAGATTTTCCTGATGGTTCAGAGTACCTTGATATAGCACCATCAGACATATATATGTTGGCATAGAGAAACCGAGAAATAAATGATACAGTGATCCTAATATCTCTCAAGTATGCAAGCTATCTTTTTTTCAAATGTTATTGTAATCTTTTTTGAAGATAATATATTAATTAATTTAGTGATTTGTTCTTCTTCTGGCCACCCTACCCCGAGAGGCCTATTGTCCTGTTTTTTTGTTAGATCATATAGTCTTTGTTTATATAAGAGACACAAACCCCCATTTTAACAGGCTCCAAGAATGGTTGAGGAGATTCAACTTTGAAAAAGGTTCAATATGTAATTGTGCCTTCTAATGAGAAGTAAGGATTTTATTTTTAATATGTCTTATTTTTTCATTACATTTCTCTATCAATGATCATTTGCTTCTCTTTCTGATGTGTAGGAGCCATTAGAGTGTGCTTATAATTGATCTAAAGGAAAGAAAGATTTGTTTCTTTAATTCCATGCTTGGTATGCATGGATAAGTAAAATTGTAAGTGTTATTAATATGGTGGTTGTGTTTAAGTACCCAAATTCTATTAGATTGAATAATATATGTGTTTGTTTTTTTGCAAAGCATCTAAGAAGATAATAATCACATTAGAAACCCTCCATCCTCCACTCATTAATAATAAAAATCCACATGAGTTTTTCATTTTGCCAGCATGTTATTAGAGTATCAATAATAACTTTTAAAGTCTTAATAGAGATTTTGTTGAGAGTTTTAATAAGAACTGTTATTGCTATAAGTCCCATTACAAACTGATGGAAGCTCATGCGGATGGAGAGTGGTCATAAATACATGGAGATACATGCAATCAAAATTTTCAATAGACATATAAAAAAGAGTAGTTGTGAGTATACATGCAATTAAACTTTCCAACAGACATATCAAAATAGTAGTCGTAAGTAATATATAACATTGTTCTTAAACTCTCATATCATACTAATATGTTCTAAGATTTATGTCATAATTCTTTGTAGTTTACAACTTCATGTTATGCACACATACATATGGTGTGCGTGAGAAATGGCAATTAGATTGATGCTCGATAATTGTGTAGATCTTCTTATAGATCCAGATTCACCACTAGCAGCAATCCCACCTAAGATGACAAAGAAGCCATTGAAAAAGAGAGGATTTCCACAATGTCTCCATTGAAATTTGGGACATCTTCCTGCGAAACACAAATAGCGTAGGGAAAAAGAGGCCAAGTCAAAGAAAACTAAGGAGTCCAAGCCGTCGGAGTCCTAGCCAACCAAGGAATCTGAAGAGGCCAAAGATTCTATGGACACCGACCAGTCAAATCAAGAGCTGTAGGAGTAGAAAGGATTTTTGTTCTCATGCTTTGTATCCAACCAACTTGTATAGATACCATTGTAAAATAAATATATATATGAAATTAATATTGAGTTCAGTTTCTTATTTAACATTGGTCATCTTATCTTAAACATCCTAAATATTATTAATAATGTTGAATAACTATTTTACAAAATGAGTCCATAAGATAAGATAAATGGGTGTAAAAGTATCTTATATTAAGAAAACTTCAAAATTACAAGGGATAGATATTTCATACAACTAAAAGTATTTTTAGATTTTCTTCCCACCATAATACCATCTACCTTAAATTTGAAGTATGATAGTATAGCATCTAATAGAAATTCCAAGGACATGTGCACATCCCCTAATGTCCATTTTGAATTCATAGTAGGGATAACTCTATTGTCATCATCACTCAGGGTGATCATTAGGTCATACTGCACAAATTTTTCCTGTGAATCCAATGGCATCTAATTCCCTCTACTCTTTTTCCATCGTCTGTACTCTAAGCTGATGCACAAGGTTTGTTGAAAGATGTTGTATGCCATCACCACAGAATCAATGCAAACATCACACTTTATA
>NC_141088.1:44921068-44931068 GCF_041138505.1 Cibotium barometz
CCGGTGCATGCAATGCAGACGTAGACGTGAGAAAAAAACGCGACACGTGGAGGGCAAGGCAAGCTGCTTAAGAAATAGTAGAGAAACCTTATTTTGGAAAACTCCTCATGTGGTGTGCCCTCATACTATTCTATTTTAGTTATATCATTTGCATTATTGTATTCCACATGTTTTCCTGCATGGTTCATGTTGTTAAAAATTTTCCTCATGCATGTTTAATATTTAGGTGTCTATTAATAAACTGTTTGCGATATTGTGATGGGAGTGTGGGTTGCTGGGAACCTGCCAATCGTAATTGATTGTCTCACATAATAAAGGCGACCCTCTCGTCTAGTTGGGGGATCGGATTCCTTCTGTGTGCGCTCTGCATTTTACATTTTGGTGGAGACAACCCTATCTTTGGCCTACATAATCTTCTTTGGGTTCCTCTCTCTAGATGATTGTTCTTCTTTTCCATGAGTAGTTAGTTTGGCTTCTCCTCGCCATGGTCCGCCGTCTTCCCCTACCCATGCGGACAAGTATGCCTGCAGAATACAACCAGTTGCCCTTCGAGTAGTTGTTCCAATTAGCCTATGTCTGTACTTTAGTGATGCAGGTAAATCGTACTGATCAAAGTCTTATGGCTTATGTCAGTGCACAGCAACCATGCAGATCTGATCCCAAAGCGCGGCCTAAATCTTTTCCTGGTTTTCCAATTGAAGATGTCTTGACTTGGCTGATCGATCATTTCGAACCTGCTGAAGGCGGCCCTCTCGTCTAGTTGGGGGGACCTGTTTCCTTGTGTCTATGCTGGGCATTTTACAATATGTATAATATAATATGTGTAATAATTATGTTTAATCTATAAACTTGGTGTTGGTTTTACCATCAATATATGCCCTAGTGAACATGTGCATGCATGTCTATGTCAATGCATGCATGTGTGTGTGTGAGAGAGAGAGAGATGTTTGTGGCATACTAAGGTCGACAGAAAATCAATCAAGCTACCAAGAATGCATAGTGGTCTCAATGTACTGAATTCACACTTTCATGTTATTGCTAGGAAAGCTTCTCTTCTTTTAAGTTCCTTGAAGTGAAAATAGCCCTGGACTTTACGTTATCAAGTCTTGCAATGAAAACTCCAACCTTTGGGCATTGGATGGTTACTCATGCTTGAGGTTATATTTGGATGCTTAGAGGGGTGCATTCTTGGATGCCCATTTTCCATGAAATTGATTCAAGACTCACAGACTCTGATGGCTCAAATGAAATGGCTTGGTCGTCCGACTACCCGATCAAGGAAACTCCCTTCATAGAGAGAGCATTCATTGGATTCGTGCATTTCAGCAGCCTCTTGCTCTTTTACAGTCGAGAAATGCTTATTTCCTTTCTACCAAAGCAGTTAGATATGTTGAGGATGTGGTGAATGATAGGGGCTATGTACTTTCTTTTCCACAAGCTATGACACTTTGTAATCTAGGTCTACATCACACACCAATATGGCAAACCATAGCTTCTTTATTGCATGATTTTTCGCCTGTACCTCCTCTAGAATTGAGTCAAAGCCTGAAAGATTGGATATTGGTGGGTCAAAATGCAGGCTGCCTTATGGTGCCCTTTCACAATCCGATTGTAGCCGGTGCATAGAAATTGCTTCTACCTCCACCTTGGATACATGCTCATGGAAATTCACTATGGCACATTAACAAGCCTTCTGGCTAGTGGGAAGGGTGTCTCACTGAAAGATCTAGAACCCCTCAAACAGAAAGTCTTCTTCTAGAGATGCCTCATTGGTGCTTTACCAATTGGTATTTTTTTTGCCGAAAGATGTATTTCTCCTGCATCTTGTATAAGGTGTTCACATCCACATGAGGTAGTCTATCATCTTCTATGGTCTTTACCCTATTCCCATGCTCTTCTAGGCAGATTGCCAAGACACCTTTGTGTGAGATTTATGGTAGATCTTTTAGCAAAAATTTTTGGCTATTTGGTAGCATTCCCCCACTTTGCTAGAATTTGATAATTTCATTGCATGGACTAGATTTTGGGCCTTATGGTCCATTCTACCAAGGGTATGGTAAACCATTACAAAGGGGAGCTCAAGTGTTGTGGTCTTTCTTCACCAATGCTGCAATCCATGGTCGTGATCCAAAGATGATGCTCTCTTTCAATGTACGAGAGAGGGTCACATAAAACTTGTACAATGTAGGTTTAGATCCAATTAGAAACTTTGGTTCAAAACAAGTGATGGATTGGGAATTATTTACCACAATACTGGTTACTACAGAGCTAGTGCAAGGGTTGAGTGGCCTAATGAGATCTACGTCTCCCAAGACAAAATGTTGTGGGCTAGTTCAGTGTCAACCCAGGTAGGCGATGTAGCTAGATGGTACTTTTAGGGGTTATCACCATCCAATCATGCAAAGCTTGTCACAAGCTTCCATAGAAGGGTGTCTATGATTACAAGAACATGAATCCAGTCCTAGATATAGCCTTCATTTTAGCTGCATGCACGTTCATGGATACCTTCATGCCGAGAAGAGAATTAGTGAGTTGTGAATCCATGACAAATTTCTAGTGATCAAGGACCACGTGAGGGATTTTACCCCTATGCGATGATGTAAGGGTTTGGTGGGGTACGGAAGCACAATATACCTTAAAAATAACTCAAGTACATGAAGAGAACCCAAATATTCACTTTTCTTAAACCTGAATGCACATGAGTACCACAAAAGAAAAGAAATTTGTAGGTTCCCTAAGCTCTGATACCAACTGTAGAACACTTGCGCCTATGTGCTAGGGTTTTCCAACTACTTTTTCTAGATCAATTCAAAGACTCTTTTGTAGATGACCAACCCCCAAGATTACCTACATCTTGTCTAGAAGACCACATAATTGAGATTCTCCCTGGTAGTTAACCACCCCATAAGGCCCCTTATAGAGAAAATCAAATTCAACACAAAAAGAAATCTAATGTCAAAGAGAACAACTATTAGACCATGGACTCATACGACCTAGTAGTTCCCCTTTTGGTGCCCTAGTACTCTTAGTTCAAAAAAAGAATAAAACCTATCACATGTGCATTGATTATAGAGATTTTAATAAGATAACTACTGTTAAAAATAGGTATCGTAATCCTGTGTTGATGATTTGTTAGATAAGCTTTGTGGTGCGTGTGTGTTTAATATAACATAGATTTGAAATCTGGATATCATCAAGTTCGTATGCATACTTCTCATATTTACAAGACTGATTTTTGCACTCTATCAGGTCACTTCGCCACCATGGCACCTCATATCGTCATCTCGAAGTAATGAGATAAACTCCTTGAAAGTGATGCAGCTACCACATTTTAGTAGAATGATGAACCGAAACACCAACATTTCATCATTGTGTTCTTTGATGACATTCTTATTTTTGAGTCAAAATGAAGAAGAGCATAAACAACATCTACCATTTTCCTTCAAACTTATTAAAGAAAATCAATTATTTTCTAACCCAAAGAAAAGTTCTTTCTTTCAAAAGGAAATTGAGTATTTAGGTCGCATTATCTCAACTGAAGGTACTAGAGTAGATCCCAAAAAGATTCACACTATTAAGAAATCATTCTAGACCATGAGTTGACTCAACAACAAGAAAGGGTAATATTTATCTCATAGATATTTAGTCAAGTATAAAGGCCACCCCATTGAAGATTCTCAATGGCTACCTAATCATGTCCTGACTGCCTATCCATCCTTGATTGTATCTTATGTTCATACTAGCCCATGATGATTATTTATGATTTTGTGACAATTAACGATAGTTGCTCTTGGGGCATGTTACAGGAGTTAATTCATTGAATATTTATATTCCCATGTTTCCCATTATTTATATTCCTTGATAGGTTTAGATTGGGATGCCTTTCTAAATCCGAGCAATCATAGCTTACATTACGTGTACATGGGTAAATCCGTACATGCGTGGGAGTATTGGTTGCAACATCTTGATGCTATGAGTTTCGTATCGTTATTTGTATTTTTAATCAATTAATTTCTTAATTGATTAGCATAGTTTATGTAAGTTCAGATCCTTGGATTGGATAATGGAGGCGAATTGGTGGTGTCAGGAATATTTTGAGATAATTGATTTTGAGGGTTAGCATATTTGATTTTGTGACAACAAGTGCCATTAATACATTTTGGGCATCATCCACATTTATTGACGATGTATGTATATATTTATTGGGACATGTGAAAGCTCCCTTGTGAATATTTAATTTTTATAAGAGATATACACATTTGTATGGTTTTAGGTTCACATCTATTTTTTAGTAGATTAGCTTGCACTATTGGAAAGCATGGTACGATGATCATAGGGTGAGAGTGGAGATGGAGAGGTTCAGTTGGGTGAGTGCATAGACATGTGAAAAGATGGAGGGGAGAAGAGAGCTTGAGCTCTTGCAAGAACACACACACTCACACAAACCCTAGAAAAGAACACACAAGGTGAGAGGCTGAAAATTATTCTTCTTCTTCACACAACAAAAGAGGTATACAAAGAAGATAAAGTGACTAACACACATAATAGATTATATACAAGCGGTCCATAATGTAAACACGCTAAGTGGAGTGGGTAGATGTGGACTAGCCAGTGTAGTCTAGCTATAGAATCTCTGGTGAAGATATGTTGGTGCTAGCTACCAAACCCACCAGTGATGTAAATGTCGAACGGTCATGCAGGCGCCTCATGAGTGTCAGCTCATGTGTTGAGCTTAACATCTCAACACTCCCCCTCAAGCTCAACTCCAGCTCATGTTGATCTTGACATCTCAATACTCCCCCTCAAGCTCAACTCCAGCTCATAAACTCCAAGCATATCTGGAAATATGTGGAGCTTCTCAGCTCCCAAGGCCTTTGTAAAGATGTCAGCGAACCTAATCATGTGTACTAACGTAGGCCAAGTCGATGTCGCCTGCCAAGTCTCTCTCCCCCTGATGAAGTACCAGTAATGTACCTTGATGTGTTGCATCCGTGCATGGAAACCTGGATTCCTAGCCAACTATATACTGCTAAGATTGTCATAATATATGACAACCTTTCTCTCCACATGCAACCCCAAATCAGTAAACAAGTAGCTTGTATAACCAAGCTACCTCACACGCTGCCACTACAGCTCCTCTGTACTCTCCTCTGTACTCTGCCTCTGTACTTGACAAGGCAACTGTAGAGACTGCTTCTTGTTGCTCCATGTCACAGCAACACTCTCCAATGAAAACATAAATCCACTGATAGATCTCATGTCTGAGATGCTACCTGGCCAATCTACATTTATGTACCCATATAGCTCCAACGGTACACCTACTGCATAAAACAATGCACAATCGACAGTGTCCCTCAAATACCGAAGTGTGCGTCGCACACTGTCAAGATGTGGTTTGCGCAGAACCTGCTTAAACTGGCTCTCTAAGCGAATAGTGTAGCTCAAATCTTTGGCCTGCTGATTGTGACATAGATCAAACTCCCCACAATCTTCCTGTACAAAGTGGGATCCTCCAACACATAACCTGCATCCGCACTAAGCTTGCTATTTTGATCTAATGGCACAGAGATTGACTTACAATCAGCCATCCCATACTTGGACAACATTTCCAATACATACTGTCTCGATGACAGCCAAATACCCTTAAGTGTGCGAATGACCTCAATTCCCAAAAAGTAACGTAGATCTCCCAAATCCTTTATCTCAAACTTCCTTTTGAGAAGACTTTTCACATGCTCAATCTCTTCCAAGTTGTCGCCCCCAACAATAAGATCATCTACATAAATGGTGATGATCACAATACCCATATCACTCTTGCTCACATACAAAGAGTGATTTGCATCTACTATATGAAAACCAATAGTGACAAGATACTCAGCAATCTTGTCATGCCATGCTCGTGGAGCTTGCTTCAATCCATACAAGGCCTTATGAAGCTTACATACATACTCTGGGTGACCTGTATGCTCAAAACTTGGTGGCTGATCCATATGCAACTCTTCTTGCAAGTCACCATGCAAGAATGCATTTTTTGCATCCATTTGATGTAAAAACCAGCCTTTAGCTGTAGCCACCGCAATCACAACTCTCACAGTTGCCATCTTTGCAACTGGGGCAAATGTCTCCTCATAATCAATCCCATGTGTCTGCGCATATCCTTTGGCTACCAATCTAGCCTTGTACTTTCTTATGCTACCATCACTATAATGTTTCACCTTATACACCCACTTAATCCAATAGCTTTCTTGCCTTCAGGCAATGGTACCAAATCCCAAGTCTCATTTCTATACAATGTATCCATCTCTCCTCATCCATAGCTTTCTCCCAACACACATTTCCAAAAGCCTCATCAAAACATGTGGGTTCTACAACCTGCACAACTTTTGCCATATAAGCATAGTGATGTGCCACATAACCATCATAAGTCAACCTCTGCACAGGTTTTTTTAACTCTTCCAGATCTTTGTAACTTTGCATTCATGGCTTCTATAGCCTTCTACTCACAACAGGTGTCCTCATTGCTGGAATCCCAAGCTCCTCATTAAGGCTCATCTCCGAGCCACTAGAGTCTCCATTAACAAGAGAATGCCTTGCAGAAATATCAGGCATACCAAGGGGGCAACTACTTTCTTTTTGTCTTTATATGATGTACCAACTACATTTTCAGGACTAGTATTATGACGTAGCCTGCCACTCCATGGTCTATCAATAGATCCATTGGATGAGGACTCTCCTGGTCCACTCAATGACTGCGATTGCTGACTTGCATTTTGTGCAACCACATTTCCACTTACATGAGCCCCAACAACATCTTTTTTAGTAGCATACATCTACTCATCTCATCAATTACAACATCCCTACTTGCCCTCAATTCACGTGTAGTAGGATTATAGCATCTATATCCTTTTTGCTCAAGGGAATACCTAATAAACACACATTTGTCTGCCTTTGGATCTAGCTTAGTACGCAACTCATCTGGCACATGCACATATGCAATACATCCAAAAACTTTCAAGTGAGACAAATCAGGTTTCCTGCCCCAGTAGACTTCTCCTTTGGCATTACATCATGTATGGCTATAGGAGTCTTGTTCATGATATAAACTATTGTAGACACAACCTCAGCCTAATAGCTATGCGGCATATTCTTCTTTGCCACCATCAATGCTCATGCTATCTCTGCAATATGCCTGTTTTTCTGCTCAGCAACATGTAAATTGTCTCTGAATGCCATTCTTTGCAAGAATTCAGAGAACTCATTGGAGAGAAGTATTCTCCCCCTCCATCTGACCTTAGGCACTTTACATGCTTTCCTGATTGTTTTTCAACCACCATCACTCTGAAATTTTGAAAATGAATGAACACTTCACTCTTCTCCTTCATGAAGTACACCCACACTTTCCTCGTGTGGTCATCAATGAATGTTACATAGTACATGCTGCCACCCATAGACATAGTCTTCGCAAGACCCCATACATTTGAATGCACAACATCTAGTACATTCTTGCTCACATTTATGTCATGTGGAAATACATGCTTTGTTTTCTTTCTAAATTGACAGAGTGCTTGAACACAATGAACTCAATGATAAATAAACGCTGGCAAAGTAGTCTATATATAGTGCCTATGGTCGATAAGGACATATGTCACCAGCCATGTCAACCCATGATTTGGTCCAAAAAGACTTAGTGATTATATCATCCAACTTGGACCATATTTAGATTACAACAAAGTTTCATTGGGACTTTGTGCAGCTCCCACAACCATTTGTTTGGTTCTATGGTGTTGTAGTTACTTCTTTATTAAAGGATAATGTGGAGGGAGCCTTCTCCTCCACCTGATGACGCTATTCTTGAACACCATATCACGGCTTACAACTATTTCTTTTCCTCCGAGTCATATAGTCAATCAAACACATCAATATAATATTCCACTTACTTGTGTGCCTTCCCAAGATCAACTCTCACTATTTACCATCCATCAAGTTCATCCATTACCCAACATCACTGCATATCATCATAAGATCACAAAACAACAAAGGGAAAACATAAGGGCTCGACACCCAACCTTAGTCTCCAAATCACACGCAATGGTAAGACACCCACAAATCTAGACCCCATAGCAAGCACGTGCCTATAAAGCATGTATGTCCCATACCACATACCCCAGCCATCACGACTATCATTGGAACTTCCCACCAGTGGGCTAACCACTAGTTGGGACCCTTGGGATGCCCTAGTCCTATGGTAGAGCTCCACCGACTGGACCTACTCATCACAAATGAGCCATAATCCCAACTATATAGCTACTCACTAGTTCACACTGCTATAAGAAGTATTCAGTTGACCTCTAACACTAGCCACATTATGTCCACACAACACAAGACATAACATTCTCCCCCTTCTAATAAGAGGAAGACTGGAAGATAAAGTTTGGATATTGGCATCAAAGTGAAGCAACATTCTCCCAAGTGCTATCCTTATTAAAACAATCTTTCCATCTAATGAAGCTCTTAGGAATAATTGTGTGATCCCTATGATCCACAATGGCCTACATAGACAGATAGATCCTTAAGTCTCATGAGCTTCTAGTCAAAAACTAAGTTATCTCAAGTACCTAGCACCTCTTTTAGTCTACCAACATGAAATACAAGATGCACACATACGCCTTCTGGGAGGCACAACCTCATTAATCTTTTTTCAGATCATAAAAGGTCCAAAAAATCTCAAAAACAACTTATAAACTTTCTCAGTCTCCTCATTACCTGAGAGTCTTTTGGAATTCTCAAGTAAAACCATTGTGACCTTCTTCCAGGACGCTAGCTGATTGCTTTTGGTTGGCATAAAACTATGCTTTATCTTGTGTACTCTTTATGCTTTCTCTTGCAAAAACTGTAGCATGTATTACTATTGTTTCAAGAAATCAATCGTCACACCAACTCAAACTTTCTCTAAGCTAATCATCCATGGGGATCTAGGCTAAAAAGCTATACGTGAACATCATTAGTAGCATACTTCCTAGCACTATTGTAAGCAAACTCTACTAAAAAAAAGATAATCTTTCGAATCAAATTGCCTCAAAGAGTTATGTACGCAACATATCTTCCATGGCCTAGTTTAGACATTTTGTCTACCAATCAATAGACTCAGGATAATCATATGAACTTATACTCAAGGGTGAAAGCATGTATAGGTGGTACCAAAAAGGAGTGTCTTGGACACTACTTTTAGCCACCCCTTCGGGAAGAGAAAGAGGCTTAAATTTGAAATAGAGGTGGGCTTGAAAATGCAACTGAGCATTCATTAAGGGAATGGCATGCCCATTAAACGCTTCTGAATATTCTCCCTCCTCCACTCAGTCTGCACTCGTCGTCCTGCAATCCATTGGCCTGCCGTGACTCTCTCTCTCTCTCACTCTCTCTCACTCTCCGCCTCTCTCTCTCTCTCTGCCATAGCCTCTGCTTCCCGCCTACACAGAAGGGCCTCTCTTCCCGCCTAAGCGCAAGCTGTACTCATCTGTACTATCTTCCTCTCTCCCTCTCTCTCTCTCTCTCTCTCTCTCTCTCTCTCTCTCTCTCTCTCTCCATGAGGACTACAGTTGTGCTTTAATGGTCTTCTTTGCAATAACCTCAGCCTCCTAGCTCCCTCATAATTGGCTCCACATGGAGTCTCATAGTGTATAGAATGGCAATACAAGCTCATAGTGTATAGAATTGGCTTCACATGGAGTCTCATAGTGTATAGAATGGCAATACAAGCTCTGTATATCTTCCCCCATTGTTTATCACACAACACATCCCGAGAGAACTTCTGCCAGGTCTTCAAAACTACTAGGTTGAAAAGAAGAGGGAACAAAGAAGCATTGAGAAGAGGATGGCACGTACACGCAAGGATGGTGACATTGATGAGCGAGAGGCAAAGAAAATCTGCAGAGCAATTTCTCAGTGCTGGCGCAAACAAACAAACGGGCTTTCCAAGGGCCTTCAAACAAGTATTCTACAA